>NC_133772.1:56674012-56847705 GCF_003597395.2 Chelonoidis abingdonii | reverse complement strand
ATACCTGCCCCTGGAAATTTCCACTACCTGCATCTGACGAAGTGGGTATTCACCCACGAAAGCTCATACTCCAAAACATCTGTTAGTCTATAAGGTGCCACAGGATTCTCTGCTGCTTCTCCAAAGTTGATGCTCATTAAGTTAAACTTTGCAGCCTCTCCGCAAGTTTCTTCAAACTAATTATAACAATTTTTTGTGGGTTTTTTAATTACGCTATTGTGTGGTAGATACTGAGGAGATCTGGATTTCATTCCTGGCTCTGCCACTGACTTTGTGTGACCTTGGGCATCTCATTTCACTTTGTCCTTCAGTTTTCCTACCTACAGAATGTCAATAATGATACTTACCCTCCTTTGTAAAGTGCTTTGAGATGTATAGATGAAAATCTCAATATAAGAGGTAAGTATTATTATTTTGTTTGGGGGATTTTAGGTTTCCCAAAGGAACTTGGAAAAGTATGTGTGTAAAAAACACTGCTATATTGCGTGTGAAACTAGTGCTTGTGGAATGATTCCAAAGCAACAGCCTTGGAGACTGAAATCCTGCATTTATCTACAAGACACGTAAACATAAGCAATGACAGCTCAAGATTCCCTTTACTGTTCTACCAATCTGTCTCAGTCCTGTCCTGGGGGTCCACCTCTATAACTGAAAGGTAAGTATCTAAAGCCCATTCAGTCTTTGGCCACCTTGCTCAAGTTGGCAAGTACCAACAGTCTTGCCAATCAAGGGCAGCTCGGATGGTTTTTGTGACAAGAACATACATCTGCTGGGATTTGGATTAAGACCACCAAAAAGTTTACATAAACCAAACCAACCATCCAAACATTCCAGGTAACATTTTTATTGAGTGAGACACATAGCTTCCTAAGTCTCACTGAAAGTCAAAGTGCCTAATGTTTGGTCTGCACAGGGACGAGGGGGGAAGGTGTGAGATTTCTAAAGCACATTAATGTCTTGCACATTAATTGGTCCATGTAGACCCTGCTGATGCACACTAAAGGTTCCCTACTGCACTTTAATGCAGCACGCCTCCGAAACCATTAGTACACACCAGCAGAATCTACACTGACCAGTTAATGTGCAATATGTTAATGCACTTTAGAAATCACACCCCCAGAGTGCACATTGCTCCACCATGTAGACATAGTCTCAGTCACTTCTGCAAATGGAACTCAGGCTCCTAAGTCACTCAGTCACACTAATATAAAGATAATAACCTTGCTAGTGTTAAGCTAGTGATACAGAAGTCTGTTATCCGAAATAGGAATGAGCACCACCTGGACTGCCTCTGCTGGCTGTGAGCCAACTTGCTAAGCAGATGCTCCTCCTTGTGGAGGAAAAGGTTACATTAGAGCGCGAGGAGCTACCTGCAGTCTTAGTGCCCCAGTAGCAGCTGCAAAGCCAAACTCTGGACTCCGTTAATTCATAACATAGGGAAGAAAGATCAATTTCCCCTCTTCCCCGGAAACATCTCCCCAGGGTCCAGCACAGTAACTATCCATGAGAAGAACCAGGCTTCATCACTGTCACATTTCTTAGAAGTGCCTACTCCAGAAGTGCCTGCTTTGGGTTGTGGGATAAAGACTAGAGGTGAACTAAAACTTTCTTGAGCTTAAAATGGTTCACTTCTACAAATGAACAAAGGATCTAGGGGGAGCAGGAAGTAAAGTGTTTATGTTACCCAGCCTGTTTTCCATAATTTACACAAGGTTTGTACTGGGTTTCAAATAGAAGATTGTGACTGTGAGTCAGTGAAAATCTATGATTCAGTGTGAAAATATTCACATTTCATTAACCTCTCAAAACACGTTTTCTCTATTTCAACTACAGTGTGAATTCTATTGACCAACTTTATTAATAAAAAAGGTATAGACACTACAATGATAGGAGTCTTAGAAATACCATATGTAGCTCAGCTACGTATTGAAATATTAACAAATTACCTCGAGATAATATGGAGATGCAACTGCGTATCCATAATTAAAGGAGAAATGAGAAGTTATGCCCTTTCGGTTCATTTTCTATGTATAACTAAGGCCTGAAACATTTTCTCTTCACTTTTTACATTAGAAATTCATTAGCAAGCTTTGTTTTTCCTAGAAAACACCACAGAAAATGGAGATTAAGTAGGTTTAGGACATCAGAGAAACCATACATGTGAAACATGATCACTTAAGAAAGTGCTCAAGGAAAAAGTCCTGTTTGTTAAAAATTCACCACACACTGCCTCTTCAGTCAAGAGCTGAGAACACTCCTGGTTCACATCTTAGTCATCCAAAGTGCTCCCCACCAAAAACAAGGACAATTAGATATGACATGCCTGATATTTCTTACATTAAAAGAGAGAGGGGAAAAAAACTGTTTTTGTGAGGAAAAGGAAGGCAGGGCACCTTTAAGAACCTTTATATATCACAAGGAAGCAAACAGCGCAGAAATCAGTTTTCCCCTTCCCCCTCCCCAGTTGTACATTTTACACCTGAAAACTGTCAGATAGCTAAGATTCTTGCAGGGACATCGGCAGCACTAGCTGAGAGAAATTAATATTTCCCTTTGTATTAAACAAGACATTTCTTCCATTTCCTGGCAAGGATGAATGACATAATTCTGACTGAAGTAAAGGATATAGTTGTACTTCCTACTTGACTTGGCAAGATGAATATTGAGCTTTATACAGAATAGCTCTGCAGTAAAGTACTTCACTATTTCTGATTGCCTCCATATTTCTTACAAAGAGAATCTTTATAAAGCTTTTTAAAGCTAATTGGAAATGTTCATGTCACTATTTCATAGTTCCTGTATGGGAAAAGGCCACAACTCTGAGCTCTTAATGAAAATAACACAAAAGAAATACAATCAGTATTTTAGCATGAAGTCTAGATAATTTCTGTATAATCAGATAGCAGAAATGAATCATAAACAGTGCCCACTGGCACTGCTATAGTTAAAATTCTGCCCAATGTTTCTACTGCAAACTGCTCATATACAGAGGTTTAAAATTTAGCTGTCGGACAATTTCTGAGCCACAGAACTATAAAAACCATGTTCAACCGGCTTGAATTTTTAGTATTTTCCTCTAGCAAATTTTAAAAGAAAGGTACTCCAGGTAATTAGTCAATAATGTGGATTAATAGTGTTTGATATTTATTTAGCAACCATCCAGAGTACCAAGAAGCCAGACTACTGAGATTTAAAATATAAATGGCCTGTCTGGAATTCCAGCCTTAACAATAGCTTTTGTACGGGTTCATCAGGCTCTTAATGTTATGAAACCTCTTCATCGACCTATGGATGTTCAGCGTAGGGCCATCTAAATGGCATATGCTTAGACCAGTGGCCACATGCTGTACATCTCACAGTTCCTGATAATTTTCAAATAAGGAACATTCCTAGCCATTGAATGCATAGCATTTAGCCTGCTTATTGGTTTGAATCAATGTGTGTGTAAATTTTAGCGTACACTATAACTCCTCTAATACAATAATGTAAAAGTCTTTGTAGCCCTCACCCTGCCCACAGGACATTTCTTCTAGGCTTCGGCTCAGTAAGCCTCACTTTAGGCCAGGATGTGGTTGATTTCATAAATAATAGAGAGATTCAGAAATATAGGGCCCTATCATCCCCTTCAGCAGCAAATGCAAGGAAGGAGAAAAATTAATAGCAAAGCAGCATAAATTTCAGCTAATGGAGAAACTGACAGATTATTCTCTCCTGAGAGAAGGATTAGAGGTACTACAGAAAAAGTTGGGCCATGGCTATTTCAGCTACGAAATCTGACTACCAACACTGCACAATTAATCACTGGTACAGGCTAGACACTCATCCTTTGCTTCTCTCAAGAGGCAGCAGACTGGAAATTAGTGCTGTAAAGAACAATGGCATCATAGATGAAATCTACTGAAAACTATGTGGATTTGCTAGAGAAGCATCGAAGTCTCAGCCAGAGTTTACAAGCCCTGGGACTGAGTGTAAAGTGTCACTCCTTCATCCTTCCTTTGTGTCCCTTTTCAAAAGTGCCCAGTTTCATGCCTGTGTGAGTCTGGCCCAATTCAACGTGTTCTCTAAATGGTACTCTAGGCAGAGGTGAAAATAAGCCGGTATGGGCCAGTACGGTAAAAAAAGGTGCAGCAGCGTACCCGCAAGTAAGCGGAGCATTCAGCACCAGCTTACTTTTACCTTTTTTGGCTGCATAACAAACAGCTTAAACTCAGAGCTAATAAAAGCTCCGCAATGCTCCTCTTTCCCTAGACCCTCCCTATTTCCTAGTAAGTCAGATAATCAAGGATTGTTTAATCTCCCTTCTAGACACATAAAAAGGTGCATGGGGCATACCAATGGGTGATTAGTAATAGGGGAAAGCAGGGGAGAATGAAGGACAACTAGAATAACGTCTGACGAAGTGGGTATTCACCCAGGAAAGCTTATGCTCCAATACATCTGTTAGTCTATAAGGTGCCACAGGACTCTGTTGCTTTTACAGATCCAGACTAACACAGCTGTCCCTCTGATACAAGATACTTAGAGAAAATTTTGTCAATTACAGCTTCCCCACTCTGCAGGACATGGACAAAACAAAAAGATCTGAGATCGTGCCCTGTCCTAAGGACATTTCAGGTGTTTAATTCAATATATAAAGAGGGTAGAATGAAAACTACTATTTCTTTCAAAGGAGGCACAATAATTTCCCTGAATATCCAGTTTCCCCCTCCAATCTCTTGTGGTTTTGTCTAGCAGGTTATTTGCTTTCCCTGTAAATCTTTAGTTGCTTCAGCAAAATTGTTTTGCCCAAAGTAAACCCCCCAATCATCATGACATCTTCCCACCATGTCCTCAATGTTTTGTTTTGTTTTTTTAAACAATAACATTTCAAAGAGGATCTGCAAGCAGTTTGGACATCACAACCATGATCCTCTGCTGGGGAGGGAACGGATAGATTTGAACTCAGAAATGGTTCCCAATTTTGATTGTATTTTTTTGTGTGTTATACTATTCCCCCTGCCTTGGTCTCACACACACACACCCAACAACTGGGAGTGAAATTAACAAGGATGCCAGAAATGGCTCTTAATCCTGCGGTCGGAACCGTGGATGGAAAGCTGAATTTAAACTGTTCTTATGCAGGCGGCAGGCTTCCTGGGCAGGCTTCTCCCTCAGCCAGTCCCCCTGCTCCTTGCTGCAAGCTAGAGGGGAGCCGCCGCAGCTCCTGCTGAGTGTGTGTGTGGGCGGGGGGGAGCGCAGGCCTAGCCATGTCCGCAGCCTGTTGGAGGAGGAGGGAGGACAAGGAGAAAAATGGGACCGTAACGTTTCACTTTTTCAGGCTTATTCCAATATTAAAGTTTTATTACAGACAATATTGGTAGTAGTAGTAGCTTTATTTTCTAAATCTAAGTATGCAATGGGAGGGATCCACAAAGTATGTAGGAGAGGTGGGTTGCCTGCGATTGGATCGTACCGGTAAGAAATGTAAATTACTTTCACCCCTGACTCTAGGGATCATGACTACTACCCAACACACCAGCCAAGACTGATGCATTTCCCCACATAGACCCAGATGTAGATTGTACACATGGAAAGGCAAGCATGGTGTTTACCAAACTTTCATCTCCTCCCTGCATCCCGGGCCTATTTTCAAGGGAAAAGCATGCTTTTGTTAACTTCTGTGCCACATAGCAGAGAAGCACATGGGCTCCATAGTGAAGATATGATCAGCAACTTGTTACAATCTTTGGAGGATGATAAACGGAAGTTACTAAAAAGTTAGACATTTTTTAATAAAGCAGGTCCAGACAACTTGCATCCAAGTGCTTTAAAAGAGCTGACTGAGGAGTCACTGAACTATTAATTCTGTTTTTCAATATATCTGGGAGCACTGGGGAAGTTTCAGAAGACTAGAAGAAAGCACTAATGCTGTGCCAGTTTTTAAAAGGTTAAACAGGATGCCCTGGATCATAACAGGCCTTTCAGACTTACATCAAGCCCAAAGCAATATAATGGAGCAGCTGTTACAGGACTCGAATTAAATAAGTATAATGTAACTAATGCAAATAAGAAGGGGTTTATGGAAAATAGATATGTCAAACTAACTTGATATCTTTTTTGTTTTTTAAGATTATAAATTTGGTTGATAAAGGTAATAGTATTGACATAATATACTTTGACTTGATACCAAATGACATTTTGATTAAGCTTAACAAAGAGAAGGTTAAGGGGTGACTTGATTAAATTCTATAATTATCTACCAGGGGAACAGATACTTAATGGGCTCTTAATCCAGCAGAGAAAGGTATAACACAATCCAATGGCTGGAAGTTGAAGCTAGACAAATTCAGACAGGAAATAAGGCACACATTTTTAACAGAGTAATTAGCCATTGAAACAATTTACCAAGAGTTATGGTGGATTCTCCATCACCTACCATTTTAAAGCACGACTGGATGTTTTTTTAAAAGCAGATTTGCTCTAGGAATTATTTTAGGGAGGGTCTATGGCCTGTATTACACAGGTGATCATAATAGTCCTTTCTGGCCTTGGAATCTATCATTTCACACAACTCTTATTCACCAATGAATCAAATGGGTTTACTTTTGACAAGGCTTTGCATTTCCACCAGGTTTTCTGCTCTTTTTAGACCATGGTACTACTTACCCCAGAGCTATGGTACATGCAGGAACATATACTCGGAATGGAAATAAGTCATACATATTTTAGATTGGAAAATAATCTAATTAATTTTTTATTTTTCTTTATCTTTATGTTTTAAACACCTGAGTTGGTTAGTTCTGCCTTTTGTCAATCAGTTTTTGGCACCCCTTTAAACAAAGATGTATCCTGCCCTGGGCTCAGCTCCTAGCTATGCTGCGAGAAGACTGATGCAATCACAAAGCAATCTCATATGGAAAATTGAAACCTTTTGTCTAGGTACGCAGTTTGTTATCTGCAGAATTCTATAACACTTCCTAGTCAACTCTAAGATAGTAGAGCTCATCAGAAAATTTTTTCCTGATGTTTTTATTCACTGACCAATCAAAAACTAATAAAAAATTGGGTGTGCGTGTGTGGGAAGAGGGGTGTTGAAAAACTGAAAACCCCACCACTGCCAACAAAAATGGAAGTTTCTGTTTAGTCAAAAAAGCTGTTGTTTTCCCCAGTGGAAAAAAATGTTTCAGTGTCTTAGCTGGATTTATTTCTAAATGGCAACTGTAAGAGCAGTACTATATTTCTCCCCAAAACTAGACAAGTATTGTAAAGCATCACTTTCCTATTAGTTCTAATTAAAAAAAATCACAAATATATATTTCAGGAAGATGCATAACAGTCTTCCTTGAATGTTATCTGTCTGATTTTGCTATGAAGGAAACAAACTTATGGGTTTCATTTAAACTGTGAACAGTTTTAGGCTCAATCAAACATGATTTAGACAGATACTCACTTGCCTTTGAGGTGCTTCCTATTTTTGGAAATAGGGTGTGAATAAATAATGGAAACGGAGCTTCTCCCTGGCTGAAACAGCCCTCACCTGCTTGTGACAACCCCCAAAAAAGTGTGTAGGAGTGAACAGAAGAGCACAAGTTTTGCACAAGGGCTCACACAGCACAAAGGAGCAGCCCCACAGGGCAGCATTCTGTTTATGCAGCACTTCCTGAAGCCATGGTCTCGGAACAGAGAACAGCAGCAGAAGTTACACTGAAAGGTAATTTCCTATCTGCATCACCCAATGTGATGGAACCATACTTCGCTCTAGGATTTCATAGTGAATGACAGTTTTAAAGGCAACTATAGCAGCTTTCTGTTTCCCTTTTAGTTATTTTCACATTTCAAATTTTGATATACATGTTGGTGGTAAAATCTTGGCCTACCTTACACAGGTTGGCTGGGGGGAGAAGAGAGTATGGAGGTAGCCTCTTCCTGCCCCTTCCCCATATGAAGAGCAGGACAGGACATGAACCAAGTACTCCTTCCAGTGGAAGGCAGGGACAGCTACATGGCTAGTTAACATGCCCCTATGGATAGGCCTGTGGTTGCTGATTAGATTGGTCAGTGAGGTTGAGAATGGCCAAGCTCACTGAGCAGCTGCCATATTGGGAAACACATGACATTCTTACTGGAGCAGCAGTATGAGGCAAGTAATGGGCATCATGAGCCCTTGAGGCATCATGGTCTACATAGTAAAAATGGATTAGGGACCATCTGCTCAACTGCTCCTGTCTCATTGTCCTACCTCTGTGCACCTCACACTCATAAGGTGCACAATTTGCTTTTCGTTTTCTAGAAGCAAAATCTTTCCACAGAAAAAAAAATATTGCTGCATGATGACAAAGGAGCTTAGACATTTTTAATGAATCCAAAGTTACTAACCTAGCCTGTCATCAGTACATAAAATGTTTCCTCATTGGAATAAACATCAGCAATTAACTGTATTGTATTAAAAGGTTTTACTGAAGCTGTTCTATGCTTGTGGCCACTTTACTATATCCAGAGTTCTCCTTTCTTTGCAAAGAGACTTCTGTAGCATTTTCTCTGTTTTGGTGGTTAGTATGTGGAAAAGGGTCTTCTCTTACTGCAGTTACAGTGGGATATTTATCTGGAATATATTCAGGGTATGTCTAAACTGCAATTAAAAACTGCAGCTAGCCCATGTCAGCTGTCACGTGCTCGCAGGACTCAGGCTAGGAGGCTCTTTAGGGACAGTGCAGATGTTCGGGCTCTGGGAACCTTCCCACTGTTGGGGTCCCAGAGCCCAGGTACGAATGTCTACACCACAATTAAACAGCCCTTGAGCCCATGTCAGTTGACACAAGTCAGCCGCAGTTACTTAATTGCAGTACAGACATCCCACCAAAGACCCATGAAAGCCTTAAAAAACTAGCCTAACTCATTTGATAATGTATACTTTATTTCTTGCCTTTAATAGTTGTCTAAAGTATTTGCATGAAATGGAAGACAGGCCCCTTGTTGCATTTAGGTGACAGTATGGTCTAGCATTTAGTGCAGCAAACTGGGTTTCAGGAGATGGATTCTATTTGCTACTATGCCACTGTGCAAATCTAACTTCTCTGCGCCTCAGTTTCCCCCCTGGTACCACTGCTTACCAACCTGTGATGAAAGGGGCTCTTCAAGTGCTAAAGTGTCATTCCTGTGAAGCCCTCACCTCCAACTGTTTTTTGCTCACTTTAGGTTACAATCCTCTGCATCCAAAACACCACAGCTGATTGCTCAAGAGATTATTAGGACGCTGCACAAAACACAAAGGATCATCAGAATCGGGGGAATCTGAGCTGCGAGGGGGCAGGGATGAGCAGATGAGTTTATCTGATCCCTTCTTGTACATTAAGAAGCAGAGTGCATGTTCAGCAAAGTAAATATAAGCCATCTGTCATTGTGACCTAAGCACAGGTGGTAATGGGAAATACTACAACAAATTGCAGCTCTAAGCTCGCTGACCTCCCCTTTGTCTTTGCTGAAGTTTGCCTGCCAAAACAAGCAAGAAAATAAGTTATGTTCATAGGGCCGGATCCTCCATTAGCACAAATCAGCATCACTTGCTTGACTTGACTTCATTGGAGTTATGCTGATTTACAGCAGTCAAGGATCTGTTCCACACTTTTCTATTGCCTGCAATATAGTTTCTTGTTTTATGCTATATAGGTTCTTGTGTTAAGCTCATCACCATGGGGTTTGACCACAATAATGCCCACTGACACACGACTTCCCTCCTATGCTTCATTCTGTGACATTCCATATTCTTTATGAAAATATGCTTATGATATGAATATGACATAACAGACATACTTTATGCAAGATGGTACATGTAAGATATCATTGCAAAGGTTATGATTTACTGAATGCAATTATCCAATTTGTATGCTTGTATCATTTCTGTATCTGAAATTAGGAATATTGACTAAGTATCTGTATTTCAACTATGCTACTTTGGGTGACTACTAACACTTCAGGTACAACAATGGAAAAGCCAGACAGGGTAATGGCCCATCAGTGAGGACAATAGATGGTGAAGAGCTTGGCCTTCCTGTGGACGCTCCATACTGCCACTGACTCATGGATGCTGGGATCAGGTGGTCTTGTCACATGATACTAAAACATTACCTGGGATTTCTTGTAATTTTTCACTGTAATGGAAGTGGGGGGTCGAGTTTGGGAAACAAAGGATTCCTGCCTTATGTAAATCCTATTTAAGGGTGGGGAGGAAGAGGAAGGCACCCAGGACTCCTCCTCTCCATGGCCTGTCTGCCCAAAAGGAAAGACTGAAAAAGGGAAGACAAGAGGGGAGTTTAGACTGAGACAGGGGTCCAGTCTGAAAAGGAATAACTGAAACTCTGCGTCACAGAAGCTTTGCAAACTGCCTGCAACAATATCTAGGGTGAGAAAAATACTATTTGTAACCAATTTATTTAATGAAACTAGCTTAGTTTGCATGTTTGATTTCATTTTTTTAGTAATCTGCTTTGGTCTGTTTGTTACCCCTTTTACTACTTAAAAATATGCCTTTTATAGTTAATAAAATCTGTTTTATTTATTATTAAACCCAGTTTCTGTAATTTCTAACTAGGGAGGAGGGCAAGAAGTGTGCACACCTCTCTCCGCATTAAGGGAGGGGGCAAATTTCATAATATATCTTTGGGTCTGCACTGCAAAGGAGGTGGACATCTGATTGCAAGAGCAAATTCCTTAAACTGAGTCTTCCCAGAGTTGATATGAAGCTGGGTGTGATCCTGCGCGCGCGCGTGTGTTTGTGTGTGTGTGTTTGTTAGAGGAGGTTTTCAGAGCCTGGCTCAGCAAGACAGGTTAAAGGGGGCCCATGCTAGCAGAACAAGTAGACTCAGTGATATCTCAGCACATCCGGTGGCTTCCCAAGGGGTCCAACCCATCATACATTCATTCCTTCTCTAATTTCAGCTTTATGCAACATGATTTTTGCATAAGAAAATTCAGAGTTATTTCAATGTCACACTTGATAGAACACAAAGTATTTATATGCAAACCAAGAAAATGTGTTAATTGTGGAAAGCACACTTCTGGGTAAATTTGCCCTCCAGTGCATCAGCTGATTTAGTCTGCATATCAAAGAGTTTTACATAACAGTTTCAGCCCTCAATTAGTGTAAACTGTCATAGCTTCATGGAATTTCACACCAGATGAGGATCAGGCCCTATTCGTTTAAAATAAATTATTCACTGCTCCATCTTCTCAGCAATTTCATTGTGTCATACCACACACACACACGTCCAAGGTTCTTGCACAAAACCCAGCTGCAGCTTCTCTACCTGTCCATTTAACAATACACATGGAAATGCATAATGAGCTCAGCTGTTACATGATACTAAGTATTTTTGGGCCGTTCTCTTGTAGCCACCATTCAGAACAGCAAGAGTTTCTCACAGTTAGTGGCTCTGGCCTTCTTCAGTTCTCTAGCACAGGAGCAAGCAACCGAAGGCAGCACGCGAGCTGATTTTCAGTGGCACTCACACTGCTCGGGTCCTGGCGGCTCTCTATTTTAGTTTAATTTTAATTTTAATTGAAGCTTCTTACACATTTTAAAAACCTTATTTACTTTACGTACAATAACAGTTTAATTATATATTATAGACTTATAGAAAAAGACCTTCTAAAAACATTAAAATGTATCAGGGCCGCCCAGAGGATTCAGGGAGCCTTGGGCAAAGCAATTTCAGGGGCCCCTTCCATAAAAAAAAATTACAATACTATATTCTCGTGCGGGCCCCTGTGGGGCCCAGTGCAAATTGCCCCACTTGCTCCCCCCTATGGACGGCCCTGGGAAAAATAAACCTTCTGCATCTCAGCACAAATCCAGTTTTGAGAAAACTTCTTTACAAGGTATTACTGGTTCTCAGCATCAGCTAGTGCTAAAAGGCACTTAAGCTCATTAAAAGGGTTGGACAAATATGTGCCGTCAAAACTGTTTCTGGATCGAAAACTAGGGGTTTTTAAAAAGCAGAAAAAAATCACGGACAATGTCTGCTTTCCTTCAAAATTTGTTGCGGTTTTTTTTAATTGAAAAGCTGAAATTAGTCTGCCAAAACCTGAATATGGTTTGGGGTTTCAGAAGTGTGTGGCCAAATATTTGCTGCTTGCTGTGTTTGATTGTTTAAAGAAACAATAAAAAAAATTCTGCTTAAAAAAATCCAAAACTTTTGAACCACCTCAGCTTGTGACCAAATGCCTGAGCCCCATCCAGTCAGAGATTTTTCCAGGTTTCTGATACTCTGCTGGCTTCCTTGACTCATATCTGTCTCCATAACTTTTGGTTCATTTAGGTTAGAACATAAGAACAGCCATACTGGGTCAAACCAAAGGTCCATCCAGCCCAGTATCCTGTCTACTGACAATGGCCAATGCCAAGTGAACCCAGAGGGTGTAAACCTAACGGTAATTATCAAGTGATCTCTCTCCTGCCATCCATCTCCACCCTCTGACAAACAGAGGCTAGGGATACCATTCCTTACCCATCCTGGCTAATTGCCATTAATGGACTTAACCACCATGCATTTATCTGTTTCCTAGAGACTGGCTCCATGGGGTCCCTCACATACTGGAGACGGTTACTGTGGGTTTGTCTTTAGTATATCTTATGTACATACTCCATGAACTGAGCATTTGAGCTTGTTCCAAATCTGGGATAAGCCTATGTTGTGAAAACTGAAATGCTCAAAATAGCACATGCATGTGAATGGACACAGGGTGCTAAAATTCAATTAACCCAGGGGTTCTCAAACTGGGGGTCGGGACCCCTCAGGGAGTCACGAGGTTATTAGTGGGAGTTGCAAGCTGTCAGCCTCCACCTCAAACCCTGCTTTACCTCCAGCATTTATAATAGTGTTAAATATATATATATAAAAAAGTGTTTTTAATTTTATAAAGGGGGGGTCACACTCACAGGTTTGCTATGTGAAAGGGGTCACCAGTACAAAAGTTTAACAACCACTGAATTAACCCCTCTGGAGCCTCAGGAAATGTAGGGGATGGGGGGGGTCTCTCTTGGTAGGGTTGGGAAGGAGGTAGGTGGTGTAGGATATTGCTCTTCTCATGTGATCCCTCCCCTAGTGGTTAATTTTAAATGAAGCTACCCTCCCCTGACATGAATCTCCCTATGGCACTGAAATTAAATATAGACTATAATTTGGCATTTGAGAAGTGAAAGGGATGGTAGTCCAATCGGAAAGCTAACAGCTTGGCTCTTCTGCAAGCCTCAAACTGCTGAATGAGCTTTAGGGTAGGGAAGGCTGTGCCTCCTAAACAGCCTAGCCCTGCCTCCACCCACTTCCTGCCCCCCGACTGCCTGCCGCCCTCAGAATCCCTGACCCATCCTGCTCCTTGCCCCCTCACTATCTCCCAGAGACTGTCCACTACCACCCCAGAACCCCACCCCTGCTCCCTGTCCCCTGACTGCCCCAACCCCTATCACCCCCTCGCTGAGTCCTGACAGATCCCTGGAATGCCCAAGATCCAACCCTCCCATTCCCTGTCCCCTGACCGCACCCCGAACCTCTGCCCCCTCCCTGTCCCTGGGACTCCCTGCCCCTTAGCCAACCCCCCCAGCCCTGGCCCCTTACCCCTGGCTCCCCTCTCACCTGGAGCCTCAGCGCATCCAGGAGCTTCGCTTGACAGTGGCAGCATGTCTCTGGCAGGGCCCGAGCCCCTCCCCGCTCAGAGCCTCGTGGTCAGGAAGCAGGGCTGGGAGCTCCATGTTGAGCTCAGCTTCCTCCACTCAGCCTGAAACTCGCAGCCCTGCCCCCTCACCATGCAGCTCTGAGCAGGACGGGGCTCAGGGACACCGCTGGAGCCACACTGCAGCTGTCTGGGATGCTGCTGGATGAGCTGAGGCTCCAGGAGAGGGGAGGGGAGGAGATGGGGCCAGGGAGGGAGCTTCAGCCATGCTCGTGGGGGCCACTGCAGAGCCCGGGGTCTGGGGCAAATTGCCAATTTCCCCCCCACCCCCGGGCAGCCCTGCAATGTATTACTGGCATGCAAAACCTTAAATTAGAGTGAACAAATGAAGACTTGGCACACCACTTCTGAAAGGCTGCGACCCCTGCGCTAGCAGATTATTGTGCATCTTGTTTTACCAGTAAATTGTGAGCCACTTCTCTGTATTCATCTTTCAGATCTACTGGAGGAACTGTAAGCAATGGAGGAGAGAGAGAATACAAGCAACTGGGAAGTATGTTCAACTGTACAGAAATGAAACTATATTGATTACATACTGTTTAATATCATGGCTACAGCACAGTGAGCTAGTATGTTTCAAGTTTATTAAATGAATTGTCTTCATACTAAATGTCCAAAGATGCTAGTTGACAGGAGGCTCTCATTTCAATGGCAAAGACCACTTGTTATCAGTGTCAAATTAGCAAAGTACTGGCTTTATATTTTAAAGCACAGATGTTTAGATGGCACAGTTCTTGCAAATAGGAAAGTAAGCCAGAAAATGAAAAGCAAACTACTATGGCCAAAATCATATCTATATAGGCCAGCAAGTTATACTGATGCATTTCTGCAGCAGCTTCCCTGTATGCTTCTTTCCCATTAAAAATTCATGTGTATTCTTGGATACTCTTTAACTCTACATAAAACTTAGAAGTATGGAAATAGTATTAAAATAATATGGTCAATAAGTTTTACACAGACTAGGGACACATGCAATAAAATAACTTGTTCATTGCTATTTGTGTTGCTCTAAATTCCGAGGCTGCCATGTAAAGGACCGAGTTATACAATATACAAGCTATTGTGGGTTTTATCCAGTAACATTAAAGCTGTTGAGTACAATGTTTAAGAAAACAGACTATGGCTTTGATATATTTACTTTGTCTACCAGGAAAACATTTCCCCTAGTTCTCAAAGTGGCAGATTGGATGGTAACCATACTGTTTCTATTCACACATGGCAAGATTTTGTCTTTCGTCAGATGCCCCCTTACTCTCCTGTACAGGCTCACTTATCATAGTAGTAGTGGAGTAGTGACTAAGTGCAAATGGATGGGAAGTCAGTGGTGGGGAATGGGTAGTTTTGATTCTACTGTGCCAATTCCCCTCACCCAGGAGTGCACTAGCAAGCACAGTTTGGCAGTTACAGCGGTTGCTGTACCTTGAAAAAGTGCTGACACAGATTACTTTCCCTCTGGAGCAAAGGGAAACAAGGGACTGAACTTTGGCTCTGAGTCACAACATAGTCTCTAATGTCCTCCCAGGGTAGTACAGCTGCATGCTGCTCTTTACTTGGGGCAGACTGTAACATTACAATGGAGCCCTTTAAGGGGAGTCACATGCTGAAACCCCATCAGTCACGCTGAAAATGTAGACATTGTGATCATATCATCCTGAATAGCACAGGCAGCAGAGCAAGCTTTCCCACAGTTTGCTTCAGTCCAGACTTGAAAGGACACAACAGAGTGAGAAGGTGGTTCATCTTCCAGGCCATTTCAATCCTGGTATTGAGATCACGCTCCAGTTGTGCTAAATATTGTATGAACACATAAGAGGCAGCCTCTGACCCAGAGAGCTTATAGTACAAATTGACAACACAGATGAAAGGTAGGAGGGGAAACTGAGGCACGGAGCTCTGACATGGACTTGCCCCAGGTCATAATAGCAGGTCAGTGGAAAAGATAGGAGTAGAACTCAGATTTGCTGAGTCCCAGTTCAGTGCTGGAGTGGACAAGATGCATCTCACAATTCAGGGGGAGTTATACAAACTGTAGAAATGGTCTTGCATAAGAAACATTATGCAAAAGCCATGGCTTCACATTGAGGCAGTGGGGGATACACCCATTTCTGACTTTACAAGGACAAAGCTTATGCATCCAGAAACAATTTAAATAAATCCTGATCTTTAGGATCATTTACTTGAGCGTCTTATGTTAGGTATCTAAATCCACATTTGGGCACTAAAATAAGTGATTAATGGGAAATCTACTTATTTAGGTATCTGAATTTAGATTTAGATGCCTAATTTAAGGAATCCAGGTTTTCAGTGTTGGCACAAGTAAAAAGGAAATTATTTTCACAGGATAATGACCCAAAGCCATTGTGGAGTCAGATTCTTGGCTCCGCTATGCCCACGTAGCACTGTAAAACTAATAATGCAGAAGGACTGTAAAGCTAGCTTAAACAGCATCCTCAGAATTCCCACCCCCACATAGGGGCATTCTTCACAGTCTAAGGTGCATTCTTGGGTGAAAGGGAGGGTGATTAGGACATCTCTATGCCATGCGATGTCCAGCTGACAAAATGGCGCCGGAGGGGCATATGCAGCTAAATTGTGTCTGGTTGCCTAAGGGACTGAACCCAGGAATGCAGACCTCTCCCCTCAGATGGCCAGACCACAGAATCTGAACCTCCAAACTCTCCCTGCTCATGCTGCTGGGAATCTTGCTTTAGAAGTGATTCCGAATTCAAATATAAGCAAAAGCAAGGAAGATTAAACACATGCCCATTAATCTATGTGGACCTAGATTGCCAACTAATGCCAAGAAAGGCATTACCATTTATACCAACTACATCATGCAACAGATTTTATCAGAATACTGAAATGTTTGAATTCCTTCAGATATTTAAACTAAATATTTTCTTCATAGATCAGGAAAACATTATTCAAAACAGTAGCAAAGCCTCTGGCAGAAGCCAAAAATGAAAGAGGCAGTGTTAGATCCATCTTGTCCAGCTCACTGTTCTGCAATGTTACCAACAGCAATATTTAGTACTTTGGCTAATTTGTTTATAAAATGAGAAATGAGGAGACTTCCATTACACCCCTTGGCAGGGCATTCCACAGTCTAATAGAACTCAGTATTTTTTTCTGACATTCAGCTTGCATTGTATGGGTAACAGCATGCTACTGTTTAACAGTGAGGTTTTCCTGTGAACATCCATCTCTCATGGCATTATGAGAACACAGTATATTAGTGTGAGATACAGATAGAGATTCCATAAATAATCAATGAACATAAAAAGAACTTTTCAACCTTAAAGTCAAGCACTCAAAAATTAGGAATTGATGGATTTGATGGCCTCTGACTTTAATTCTGCCCTCTTGTACATACACACTTTGAGGGAATTGGGGTCAGACTAGATAACCTTTGAGGTCCCATCTAACCCTATGGTTCTATGATCACATATTTTTCCCCCACTGGACCTCTGCCTCAAAGAGGCCTCAATTCAGGAAAACATTTAAACACATACTTCACTTTAAGTGTCCTGGATAGAGATGCTTTCCTGAATCAGGGCCTCAGTGCAGAAGACCATCTGATTTAGTACAACTAAATTTTCATGGAGCAAAACCATTGCTACTGAAGATTACCAATATGACAGTTTCTTTGAAATTCATTGAAGATGGGACAAGAATTTTAGCTGATTCCAGACATAAGAGCTATGTCAAAAAATAATCTTTCATCACTGAGAAAAATCACAGAACATTTGTGGTCTTGCCTGGAATTTTCCTTGGTTTCTGAAAAAGTAAGAGACAGTTTTGACAAAAGAAAAGCTTCAGCCTGCCAAGCAAAGACCTTGTTTTGCTGTGAAATGTCACAATTTCTTTGTAAAAAATAGTGTAATTTCTCTCTTGGGAAAATTAGCAATTTTCAAGAGCTCTGTGTGCTGGCAGAAATAATTATATTTCTCCTTGGATCAAATGTTCAAATTCATGTGAATTCTCCACTGAAACTTCAGGGGGTTTTGGCTTACAAATAATTGCAAAGCCAAAATGAGTAGTTTCACACTGTCATACTGATATGCTTGGCAGAGTGCTGCAGACCCACTCAGTACAAATTTGTCAGGCAAGCCATAGCCATTAAAAATAAATAGTAATGAGAGCACGTCTAAAGGGAACAAATACAAAACAAAATGCCTAAGTGCTAACAAACCTATTGCCTGAGAAGGTCAAGACTATTTTACTATAGAAACTACCATTATTTAAAAAAAATAGCAGAACATGGGAAGCATTTAAAGCCAGAACCTTTATGAATTCTGAGTAGTACCTTAGAACGACACTGAAACCAATGGACAATTCGGAGCAAGGGACTACTCCAAGTGAGAAAAATTGGCAGAATTTGGATCTTGGAATATTATTTCTATTATGAGAATGGATTGAGGTAAATCAGATTATTTTTATCTCACTCTGATTTATCTTACAGAATGTACTATCCTGACAGATTGTCCTTTTCCCTCCCATCACCTTAGCATATAGTCTAGTTACTCTCTTACTGATGTGTGTTTGCAAAGGAAATCAGGCATGCTGCTGTGGGCATGTGGCATATTGCCACAGTAATCCTGTTTCTGTTGTTTTCAGCCATGGATTCAGCAATTAATTGTGTTGACTCCTTCATCACCTAGCACAGCACTGGTATATTGTACAACTTGTACTTTTAAAAATGTTGCCCAAAATACTGAGTTTTTTATTCCATTTAAAAATGTGTTTGCCTGTTTATTTGTTCCTCTCCTAGAAACTTAATATTATATGTTCCACAGTCCATCAATTAAGTACATTATTCATAAACTAACCGGCGCCACTGTTGAGTCAAAGTCTTTATTCTCAATGACTTACCAGTTCTGTAGTTTCTGAAGCAAATTAGTGTCAAAGAGAATCATTACTTGAAACATTTCTACTTCCCATGAATAACAAACCAGGTTATTCAATGGCATATACTTAAAACTACAGCTGGAGGACCTTGAAAATTAATTGCTGATGTCTGCCTGGTCTACGTAAGCTTTACCATTACAGTTCATGCTCCAGCTAAATAGGACATTCAGCTATTATTTCTGTTGCTTAAATCCAGAATTATTCGATTTTCTTCCCAGCTTCTGTTCCTCGTATCCATGGCAGCCACATCTCACATAGTGGGCTTACTGAAAAACACCCTTAAAGTGTTGACACAAAGCAAGGAAGTACAGCAGGTGGGAAAAACATAACAGTAACATGGTTTCTAAAACCAACAGGGTTGCACTGCCTTAGTTCTAATTAGGAAAAAAAACCCATATTCAATAGAGCTTACGGTAAATGTAAAGGGTCAGGAGACAAAAATATAAGTGGCAAAGAGTGGACCAGCAAAAATAGATGTTAAAAGCAAAAAAGAGACTGAAATAACTATAGATCTTGTGAATGGAAGGGAAAATCTCCCCATAGGTACCCACATCCCATCTGCCCTCCTATACGTAGGGAAACTTAAGGGTTAAATGCAGTGGACATGTCTGCATGGTGTATGGGGTGATCATTTAGAGGGCAGGCATGGCTGCCTGTGTGAAATTCACCTCCTGCACATGATCTAGGCACCACTCACATCATCATACTAGCACTGAAGCACAGGGTTAATCAGAAAGTGGGAACAAAAGCTTGGCTAAAAAATTCTTTTCCATTTTTTTAAAACACTGTTTCCAGGTAAAGCTTTTGAAATTGGGGTGGGGGGGAGAGGAGAGGGGAAGGGAAAGTTTCAACTAGCAATAACTAAGTGGTACATAGGCCCTGTGCTGGCCCTCTGTACAGCAGTGAGTTTCAGCCCATCTGTGCAGCACACAGCCAAACTCTGAGCCTCAGTGGGGAGGGATTGTGAGAAGGCCAGGAGAGTATTAGCATGTGTGACTAGTGAGTGAATGAACAGCACTGCTCCATTGATTCATACCTCTGCACTGGGGGAGGAAAGCGGGAAACATAACGTGCTGCATCTGCTATTCTCTCAGCACCATATAGCAACAGCTTTGCCTGTGGAACACGCTAGCTACCATGGACCCAAACCTCACGTCATATGCTGCCCCTCATTCCCATTACTTCTGAGTGCTCAGGCTATTTAACTGAGTTGGGCTCTCTTTCCCCAAGATTTGGCCATAAAAGCTAGATACTGTTTTCAGGTTTTTGATGCCTCACAATTGTTGGCTCCTTTCTACTTGGGTAAGTTCTGGGATACTTTGTAAGTTGTTTCTGTTTGCTAATGCAGAATTTGCATAATTCCTGTTTGCTAATGCAGAATTTGAACAGTTGCAGGATAGTCTAGTAGATCTATAAACAAACTTTACTCCTGACAGAATTCTGCAGGGCCACCAGAGAGGGATGGGCAAGTGGGGCAATTTGCCCCAGGCCTCCCACCCCCCCAAGAATACAGTATTCTATAGTATTGCAACTTTTGTTATGGAAGGGGCCCCTGAAATTGCTTTGCCCCAGGCCCCCTGAATACTCTGGGTGGCCCTGGAATTCTGTGCTCCTGTGAGGGTGCAGAATTCATATGGCCTGCATATTTTTGAGCCCCACATACAGAAAAATACAAAAAATCTTCAGGGGTGGGGGAACACACCTCTTCCCCAGCAGCCCAGGTAGTGTGTCTGTTCCAGCGTGCCTGAAGCAGTCTCAGAGATGCAAATCACTGCAGTGGGAGAGGGGCTGGGCATGCGTGCCTGCCTGCGGGAGAGACATTGATCATAGTAGTGGGGCTGGGTGTGCATGCCTGCAAACAAGAGAGAGACACTCATGGAGGAGGAGGTCTTTTTATTATGCACGAGGAAGGCTTTGTCCCCCAGGCAGAAATGAAGCAACCTGCCTGCTAGTTAATTGATCTCATTCTCTGAGGCAGAAATGTAGCAGCCTGCCTGAGTAGTAACATTGTTAATGTTCCTATTGTTAGTTAACTGTTCCCTTTCTCAGTCCATTTCCCCAGGAGCATAACACCTGTAAAAGTTTTAAGGCCCCTCCATTGCCAGAGTGATGTAAAGCCTTATAAATGACAGTAAGGAAATCACCTAGGACAGTAGTTCTCAAACTGTGGGTTGGGATCCCAAAGTGGGTTGCAACCCAATTTTAAGGGGGTTCACGGCCAGCAGTAGACTTACTCCACCCTCATCCGGGGCTTGGGCTGTGGTCCCCTCATCCCTGGGGTCATGTAGGAACTTTGTTGTCAGAAGCGTGCTGTGGTGCAATGAAGTTTGAGAACCCCTGAGCTAGGAAGATCTATGTGATTTCTCACTTTTTTCCTGTGCCAAAGTGGCACAATGGGGTTAGATTGCAGCTCAGGATTTATTTTACTTACTCCTTAATTTAAAAAACAAAAAAACAACAACCAAAAAAACCCCCACAAGACTTTGAGGACAAATAAAATATTTGCCAAGCAGTCAATAAAATGTCAGGACAATCAGAAGCAATCATTTCCCAAAGTACCTAGCCAGCTCCAGAACAAAAATTAGCAAAACTGTAAAACTTCCATGTGTGAAAATCTGAGCAATTTAAAATGACATTTTCATTTTTTATTCTTGCTGTTTGGTGTTCTGTAATGTAATTTAAATGAAAATCTTGGATTATAACTGGAATGTAGGGTATTAGTTACCAAGTGTTTGTAACTTAACTTTCATGTGTTTAGGAAATACTGAATAGTTATTGTGACTTTTTTCTGTATTGTAGTTTAAATAAATTACCAAAACAACTGAAACCGGTGAGATTATATTGCATTATTTTGACCAAAAAAATATGCAATATTTTGGTGCAGAATCCCCCCAGAAATAAAACATATATGCCAAAATTAGTAATGAGAGACATTTTAGGCCCAAATCTACCCTGCATTAAAATCAAAGGATCTCCTATTTTCACCTTTTTTAAAAAATGGAAGTTACAGTATTTTACAGAAGTAATTCAATTTTGAAAGCTAGATGCTTCAGTAGATATTTGGGACATAGTCTAAGGATGGGTCACAGGAAGTTAATTTTTTAGGTACTAAATCTGTGTAAAAAATTTCAGTTCTCGGAGGTGATTACTGCAATATTAAATTCTTTGAGAGTACGAATATAAATCTTCAAAACAAACCACAACCAGACCGTTTTGGGGCTGTAGTCATTCTCCACAACATACCTGCATTATTCCTATCAATAAACAAAAATAAAGGGGGAAATATACTCAGGCTAGGTCTACACTTGGGGTGGGGGTGAGAGTCGACCTAAGATACGCAACTTCAGCTACGTGAATACATGAATAGCGTAGCTGATGTCGGCATACCTTAGACTGATTTACCTGGCCAACCGCTGCTGCTCCCCTGTCGACTCTGCTTACGTCTCTCATCGTGGTGGAGTTCCGGAGCCAACAGCAGAGTGATCGGGGATCCATTTTATCACATCTACACTAAACCTGATAAGTCAATCCCTAATAGCTCATCACTACCCACCGATCTGGTGGGTAGTGTAGACGTACCCTCAGTCTGTAAGCAAAGATCTTGATCTTACTACTCACATATTTAATTTGATACAATAAATCCTAACCATATCTGTGTTGCTTATTGACTTCTCTTCAGAGGCAATGAACATAATAGAGGGTGCAATTCTGGCCCTAATAAAGTCAGTGGCAAGACTCCCATTAACATCAATAGAACAAGAATTTCACTGTGAAAATTTAGGACCAAATTCTGGCCCAACTAACACAGTGGCATAAGTGGTAATAAGGCCTCCCTATGATCTCTTTGCCAGCATCATAGGAGGAAAGTAAACTCTGCAAAGCTGCAACATCCCCTCCATTTTGCAGATGGGAAGGAAAGCATGAACTGGAGTGAGAACTGCCCAATGTAGCTGTGCTGAGTGTAAACCAAGTTTACTTCCTTCCCAGTGGGAGAGGATAATTGATAGACAGATTAATCTCTCTGAATCACAATCTCCCTTCCAAGCCGCTCAGAGGGCAGAGTAACAGTGTACTGCACCTTGCTTTGAGCTAGTTCAGGTGAGCCTTTTATCACTTTCAGCAGTTTTGTTAATAACTTTTGCAGCATCAGTGACTGACACATGCTTTCAAAGAACATCTGTCAGACTGACGTTCCTTGCATAGAACTTTGTTACTGACAATAATAATATAGAGCTAAATCTATTCCCATTAAAACCTTTAAGACTTTTGACATTTACTTTAAGACACTGGACTCAAACTTCAGAAAAAGCCATCTTGTATGTACAGTATTTGTATTTAGCTTGATTGAGAAATGAATACTTAATTCAGTTTTTCTGTTCATAGATTGTCAGAAAAGAAATACATCTGAGGACAAATATGATCTATTATTTTACATTTTCCCTAAAGCTGTCTCTTCAGAATTTGAAATTTTAACTGGTGATATATTGCCAACTAAACCCAAGTCAGTCAGTCAATAATGGTGTTACTAGTCCTTGACTGGATGAGCAGAATTTTAATAATCAGGGTCTCTGATGCACAAATTTGTTCTGCATTTTTCCATTAGCAATTTCATCTGCAAAAACTAGTTTAAGTTATGTTCTCAAAGTGTAGTTGAGTGTATGAAGGTGAAAAATCATACAGATGGTAGTTAATTCTTTGGGGGACTCAATTGTTTAATTTCAGTAATGTCTGAGCTTCAGATTCAAGACACCACTCCTGCACTCAGGAAAGCACTTAAGCATGTTCTAATGTTAATCTGAAGTCAATAGGATTTAAACATGTGCGTAAGTGATTTTCTGAACAAAGACAGATTTGATGTATGCTTAAGTACTTTCCTGAACTGGGGCCTAATTCTAGATTTATTAATATTCATGTGTTACATACAACAGGCCAAAATTCCACCGCCCTTAGTTTACATTGTCCTCTGTCAAAGCCACTGAAGTTACTGTGAGACTTGCTTGAGTAAGGACCAGGTAAGCACAGGAGGATGGTCTAATGATATTTTAATGTCTATCTAAGTTAAAAATAAAATGTCAACTGTCAGCATTTTTGGAGAGATGTTTAACAAGAATTCTATTAAAAATGACCTAGTGCAGAGGGTCCCAGCCTGACATGTAGTCAGACGCAGGCTGCAGAACACTTGCTAGCGATTGTCAGGAATTGGGTCATCCCAAAATGCTGGGTTTCTTCCTAATATCCACCGGCTACGGCATTATAAGACAACTGAAAAAACTATTCCTGACATACTTTCCTATATAAAATTTTTTCAGATAAGCAGTTCCTGTAGTTACCACAGGATGTCATGTAATTGTAAAACAGGAAGGGAGGTGGGTCCATGAGACACTCTCTTTACTAAGATGAGGCTCACACACTATGGAAAAAACATTTGAGAACTCGTCTAATGGCTATCAGGGGACTGCGAATCAGAACTCCTGGGTTCTCTTTCAGGCTCTTCCACAGATTCATTTTATGAGTTTAGGCAATTCTCTTAGTCTTTCCACACCTCAAGTGAAGATAATAGTCCTCTAGCTCACCACAGTGCTATAGAGAAGTTAATTCATTTAAGCCTTAAATTATTCTGAGACCCTTAGATAACAGACTCTATATAAATGCGAAGTATAATTGTACTTACATATGAGCATATGTATTCAAATTAAACCACTGCATGAATTAGACTGAAAAAAGTAGATTACACATACTGCATCCACTGTAAATTACTCACAAGAGAAATATTTCTAAAATATGAAGAAAAATGTCTTGCTACAAGTTAAATAGCTTAAAGATACAAACAATCTAGCTGCTTCTATGGTCTGGTTATTGATATTATGGTACACTGGCTTATTCATTGAAGTAAAACATTGAGGAAAACAACACTACATAGGAGTAACTTTTTGAATAAAATACTAGAAGAAACAACCTGCTCAAACTTGTAACCAATTACTTTAATCAGATCAAGTTCATTAAACCAGAAACTCCAGAAAACTTGCATATTGTGCCCAGCAATAGCATTAATAAGTTCCAGTCATAAAATGTTAATTGCATGCATTAAAAAAGTCACTAACACTGGCTATAAAATTTTAAATATTGTTTGCTCTGTTTTCCCCTAATTCCTCCATGCATTGCTATGTGAAGCAGAGAGAATTCAGGGACCTGAAGATATGAAGTTCTCTGATATTTTTCTGTGCCTTTAGAGACTCTTTAAGCAATACATTACAATTATGTAAATATTAGCCTCACTTGGGGATAAATACCTCTGAGACACGATCTGATTAGAGCATACAAAATTATTAGATTTGCCTATGAGCACAATGTATTTCTATTCCTTGAGAACTTTTCTTACGGAAGGGCTTAATCCAGCTCCGAATTAAATAATTTGTACACTGACTTCAGTGGAAGTAGGATTCATTTCAGTCCTTTAAATGCTACCCTTATTTACAATACTCCTCACTTACATATAGCATTTTATGTGAAGCTCTCAAAACGTTTGCAAACAAGCAAGAAAAACCATCTTCTGAACACTCCTGTAAGGCAACTAAGTTTTACTATACCCATGTAATAGCTGGGCAACATGACAACGTGTGTCCATAATAAAGTGTTGTGGGTAATGTATTGGGGTCATTTGATGATAGAGAGAAATTATTTATGTGAAACACACCCACCTCACTCTTGACATTAACTCTTGCTGAATGATGGCTTGCTCTGATGCTTGTGAGCCTTGAGATTATAGGATCTGAGTGACATAAACAGATGTAGCTGCACATCTGAAGAGAAGAATGGGAAGCAAAGCATGTTAAAAAAAGTAACATTGATTATGCTGCAGCTCTGTTCTTTATTTTTGGAATGTGTAGCTTGGTTATAATCTCTATATTAGTGCCTCAGTGTTATATAAAATACAAGGTAACAGACTGCAAACACTTTCTTCTGGAATTCTCCTTTGTTCACATATTTGTTTGTATTGTTATTTAAGGCTCAGGCATAGCCTGAGTATAGTCGAAGTATCACTTGGAGCAAGTGCCCTCCCACTCTTCCTTCCATGCTGCTATATGCAATTAGGGTGACCAGATGTCCTGATTTTATAGGGACAGTCCTGATTTTGGGGGCTTATTCTTATACAGGCACCTATTACCCTCATCCCAATTTTTTACACTTGCTATCTGGTCACACCAATATACATAATACAGGTAACAAGCAGGGGGACCAAGGGAGGAGAGAACAAGTTAGACCAGGGGTGGCTAACCTGTGGCTCCGGAGCCATATGCGGCTCTTCAGAAGTTAATGTGCAGCTCCTTGTATAGGTACTGACTCTGGGGCTGGAGCTACAGGCATCAACTTTCCAATGTGCCAGGGAGTGCTCACTGCTCAACCCCGTGACTCTGCCACAGGTCCTGCCCCCATTCTACTCCTTCCCAGCCTCCTGCACACCACGAAACAGCTGATCGGGAGGTGAAGAGAGGGAGGCATTGATCAGTGAAGCTGCTGGTGGGCAGGAGGCACTGGGAGTCAGGATCAGGAGGCGCTAGGAGTGGGAGCTGCTAATGTATTACTGTGGCTCTTTGGCAATGTACATTGGTAAATTCTGGCTCCTTCTCAGGTTCAGGCTGGCCACCCCTGAGTTAGACTCTCAACCTTACAAGTAAAAAAAGAATAGTAGCAATTAAAGATTTAGGCATACGCAGGTTTACACAGTGCCTTGAAGGTAAAGATGGGAAGATGGGGGTGGGGGGTCATTCACTGGCCACAGACACTGCCCTTGCAGCCATGTGTGGCAGATTCATTAGCTCAAGTACCCCTTTTCAACAGCCACTCAGACCCTGACATGGTTTGCTCCTTGTCATGACTCATTTATAGTTCCCACCTCTCTCAGGGTAATAAAGAGTCCAAAAAGTACCTAAAGTCTCCAGCCCTTCCCTGGGCTCAAGAGTCTTTACCTGTTTCCATTGGGGCTTTTATACCCCTTTTCTTGGTGGGCCAGTAGGAGAATCCAAGCCCACCCCCTATGCTGGGTTCCAGCCTAGGCCCACCATTTTCCCCACTACCACAATAGGAACTCAGTAGCTACAGTCCACTTTATCAGACGTGCTGCTGCTGCTGCTTCTCTGTGCCACTTCCTACCTCCATCTGCTTCCAGGCTCCTTTAATAGAGCTACCCATTCCAGTGCTTTGTCTCTGGTGGTTCCAGCTCCTTTGACCCACTTTCTACCAGTTTGTAGCTGATACAGAGTCGCCTGTCAGAACAGCCCATCTACCTGCTCTGCAGGCTTTTAACTCAGCTGTACATGGTTTGCCCAATTAGCCATAGCTGAGGCGGTATCTACTCTGTATCTTAACCCCTTAGTGACTGAGGTAGGACAGAGTTTATACACCCATCACAGACCACAAACCTGAATTTGATGCAGAAGGCACTGCACAGCTAATAAAGGATTTTGAAAAGGAGAGCAACGTAGCCTGGGTAACTGGAGAGAGAAATTGTTTTAGCAGCTGTATTCTGGATGGATTGGTCTGGATGAGGTAAGAATCAGGAGGACAGACAGTTGTATGGCATGGTAGTCATGGCACAAAGAATACCAATCAATAGACAAGAGTTGCAAAGCAAGGGAGAAAACTAAAGCTGATACAGTGGTGGCAACATGTGTTTGTACATACAGAAACGAGATAATGGAAGGGGAAAATAGTCGTCATATAAAAAGTAGGGCTTTGACATAAGCCTGATGCCAAAGATAGTATTCTCTTGGAATTAATATACTTCCATGTTCCAATATTTCTTAGGCATCTGAAGCAATATCTATGAATTGGAATAAGGAGTTATTTGGAATGTGTAAGGGTACGTGTGCCTTCTCCATATATAATATCATGAAAAGTGGGTGTTATCACCGCATAATCATACATTGCACAACCTGATCCTGAGTTTTTGTCTTAGTCTGTTAAACAGTGTGAGCTCATTTTAAAAATCTGCAAAGCAAACTGCTGGATTTTACAGTGCCCCATGGGGTTATGCTAGCTTGGACCATCTTCTGAGAGGGAATCTGCAACTGTGGTTTTTGAAGCTCTGTGTTGTTTTCAGATGCTTTCTGCAGATAGACACTGCTCTAAAAATCCTTTTATAATAAACCACTGAAATGAGTTTACTCTTCAGGGGTACAAGCACTAAATGGCAACTGCAAGGAACGGCTGCAGGAACTTGCATCACAGAGCCCAGGAGTCTGCCACATTTTTAAAGCAATGCTTGCATATGTGAGAGTAATTTAGCAGATGACAATGAAAACATGTGGCAGATTATATACCCCTTTTCACTGGAAAAGTAATGCACTCAAAGCAGAAATGTGTGTACAGTCCTGGAGTCTTAAATTCCTATCATTCCTTATTTTCTGCTCTGCAGCATGAATTCCACTGAGCTCCTTTAAAAAAAAATTTCCACAAATCAGGTGGAATTTTAAAGCTCTAGAAGTATATATAGACTTGTTGAGTCTGATCCAAAAACCAGTGATGTCAATGTGAGTTTTTTCATGGATTTCAAAGCATCTGGATTCTCAACAAGTGGCCTGCTGAATATATATACCTTGATTTTACCACTGTCCAAATGTGTTCCCTCTTTTAATGTTTGCATTTTAGTTCACCACTACGGCTATATAATTCTGTGACAAGACAACTTTGCTTCATAATGTTTCAGCATTCAAATGCCATATTGAATATAAAAACATAAGAATGGCCATACTGGATCCGACCAAAGGTCCGTCTAGCCCAGTATCCTGTCTTCTGACAGTGGCCAATGCCAGATGCCCCCATTTTGATTGGTACTCAATGAAACATTACATTAACTTACTCTGACACAATAATTCCCATGATACACCTCTATCCTGATATAACGCTATCCTCGGGAGCCAAAAAATCTTACTGCATTATAGGTGAAACCACATTATATTGAACTTGCTTTGATCCGCCAGAGTGCGTAGTCCCCTCCCGCCCGAGCACTGCTTTACCGTGTTATATCCGAATTCATGTTATATTGGGTCATGTTATATCGGGGTAGAGGTGTATCAAAGCAGTACCATCTGTACATACAAGAAAATAAAGACAGCAAGGTAAAGTATGTAGCATAAAAATGTAACTTCCTGTGTTATCTAACTAGGAAAGCACCGATGACAAGCATGGGACCTTCACAGGGCATCGATGGCCTTCTCTGAGAGCACTCTATTTCACTTGGTGATTTCTCTCTTATGCAGTCCTACAAACTTCCATAAATACACTGCTTAGAAAAGCCTTCATAAAGAATAGGAAAAGGTATCCATGCTTAGCTGAAAATGTCCTCTCTTTAAGAAATAAGGTCCCCAGATCCATCACGATGCATCAGCCTGCTTGAGCTTGGAGATAGAACCAGACTTGTCATCTCACTGGAAGCATGAGAATGCACGGCCTACCAAAATTCCTTCCAGCTGAGATAACATCTATCACCAGCATAATTCAAATATGCTTTCTTAAATTACAGATTGTGTTAAATATACTTTGAGAAAAAGCACAATTTTTCCTACTGCAGAACATGACAGATTATACCTAATTACAACAAACCCAAATCCTTGAATGTCAGTTTACGTCTCTATTCTGGATGATCCATTTGTTTCCAGAGTGGGCCTGATCTGTGGACCTCAATCTCAAAGAAAGGAATTTTTCAGATAAAATACAGGTAAATTTTCTTATTCTTTAGGCTAAAGGCCATAGATCTGTTACAATGAGATTTTCACAGTAATGTGCCTCCAATGTAGGAAGCAGTATCATCTTTTAAGGACAGACATCCAAAATGAAGTAGATGATGTATACATATCTCTTCCATCCTCGCTTGGGCACTAAGAGAATGTCTACACAGCAACTAGACACTCGCAGCTGACTTGCAAGGTGGGAGGGTCCTAGAGTCCGGACTCCAGCCCAAGCCCAGAAGTCTACTCAGCAATTAAACAGCCCCACAAGCCTGAGTCAGCTGGCATGGGCCAGCCAGGGGGTTTTCTTTGCTGTGTAGACATACTCTAAGGGGTGGTAAAGTCTTCTGCCAAAAGAAATAGTATTATCTAAGCCTGGATGACCAATATGCAAAGAATTTGGTGAACTAATGACTTTCTAGCAGATCTCAATACAGGAGATATGACTGCTTTTCCCTGATGTTGTCAGTGTGCCTAAGGGTTGGACTTTGATCATGAACCAAACGAGGAACATTTCTTGAATTTACTTAGGGAATGGATGCTATGGCAGTTGTGAGGACAACCTGTCTGTCTTAAAAGTAAGAACATAAGAATTCTGTGACAAGACAACTTTACTTCATAATGTTTCAGCATTCAAATGCCATATTGAATATAAGAACATAAGAACGGCCATACTGGGTCAGATCAAAGGTCCATCTAACCCAGTATCCTGTCTTCCGACAGTGGCCAATGCCAGGTGCCCCAGACAGAATGAACAGAACAGGTAACTTTGTTTGCCAGAAGTGATCCATCCCCTGTCACCCATTCCCAGCTTCTGGCAAACACAGGCTAGGGACACCACTTAGGACTAAATTAAGAATTCCTTCTCCTCTGGTGGGTTCCAGGATCAGCTGCTCCAAGAAGCTGTCATTTAAGGTGTCATGAAACTTTATCTCTGGATCCCATCCTGAGGTGACAAGTACTCAATCAATATGGGGATAATTGAATTCCCCCATTATTATTATTATTGAGTTTTTATTTTAATAGCCTCTCTAATCTCCCTGAGCATTTCACAGTCACTATCACTCTCTTGGTCGGTAATACATCCCTACCGTTATATTGTTATTAGAGCATGGAATTACTATCCACAGAGATTCTATGGTACAGTTTGATTCATTTAGGATTTTTACTTCATTTGATTCTATGCTTTCTTTCACATATAATGCCACTCCCCCACCAGGATGACCTGTTCTGTCCTTCTGATATATTTTGTACCCTGGTATTACTGTATCCCATTGCTTATTCTCATTTCGCCAAGTTTCTGTGATGCCTATTATATCAATATCCTAATTTAATACGAGGCACTCTAGTTCATCCATCTTATTATTTAGACCTCTAGCATTGGTATATAAGCACTTTAAAAACTTGTCCCCTTTTAGCTGTCTGTCATTACACATGTAGTATGGGTCTCATAAGAGAAAACTCCTAACTATTGCAGATAGTAGCTATTGGGCAGCCCACTCTAATGAACAGGAAATATAATGACACCTCCTTCAGAGGGTCAATTGTAGAGGGGAGAGGGGATAGTCCCAAGTTAAAGGACTGTTACCAAAAATACCATGTTTTACTTATTATTCATCTTATATTATATATATAGTCGTTGCATTTTCCCAAGATGGTGCTGTGTCCACTAATAAGACCTTTCCATTGTCTTTTATGCAGACTCAGTGCTTGAGAACATGGAACACAAAGGCACCCAGGGAAGGTATTTCATTTCCCGAGGTTTCTGGGTGGGGACTGGAGCTGGTGGTGGTGGTTAATTTTAAGAGGAAGCCCTAGACATCTGAACCCAGCTGTTGTTGGTGTCCACAACATGGGGCAGAAGGGTTACATAAAAATAGGAACTAAAGTTTGGAATTTTCATCAAAGAAGCTTTGCGGGACAGGGGGCTGCTTGAGCCACTGGGCTGCTGGGGAGGCAGAAGAAAATTGGAGGGAACTTCAGGAAGTGAAGCATTCCCCTGTTGCTAGCTACTAACAGGTCTGATTCTGCCCTCCAAGCTGCAAGCCGGCTGAGGCACCTCTGGAATGGATCTGTGTACCTTAGCAAAAATAAGAATAAATTTTGGTTTTGTACCATTGAATGTGGCTTTGAGTTGCTCAGCTAGCCCCTTTAATGCAAAGATGTTAATCTGCTTGTCTGGAGTCCCTTAAATCTATCCCTAAATCATTTTTGAAAGTTTAAGCTTATGAAGATTTATTTGTAAAGTGGGGTGTAGGGGGGAAGGATTGAAATCCACTCTCACAAAAGATGTCAATAGTCTGGAGAATCCCATCCTCTAAAAGCTAATTTACACTAAAAGATGTGATTACTTGCATGCTGAATAGTTTAAAAAGCAGATTCCAACATCTTTATTCACATACCCTTACTATGATGTCAATAGGACCACTTGCGGAGTAAGGTACTAGTCAACTAGGGTGACCAGATGTCCCGATTTTTGGGACTTTTTCTTATATAGGCTCCTGTTACCCCCTCCACCCCCATCCCAATTTTTCACACTAGCTCTCTGGTCACCCTGTAGTCAACATAAGAGTTAGAATGCAGACCTAAATTAAAGCAGTTTAAATTTTCCTGTCAATTCTCACACAAAAATAGAGTTAGTGTGCTTTGTAGAAATAATTTTAAGTAAAATCACAGGAAGCATTAGCCATTCATAGGGCTAAATCCTGAAGTCCTTAATCAGTCTTCAATGGGGGAGTTCAGGATTTGGTTCATACATCTTGCAACATTCAGTATTATTTCAGAAATTCATGTTCCACTCATTATAAACTAAAGTTTTGAGATATACTTTCTGGCTCCAAGTCTACTGTGTTTACACATGTGGAGTAGTGCCTAATTCTGCAAGTAGTGTCATCTGGCAGCTATGGGACTACTGTACTCAACATGGATAAGTATAAGAATCGGGACTGTTGTTGCTTATCTTGTGCTGTTTTTCAGACCAAATAGGGAGGCCACAGTTGATAGACTAACAAACTACTCTAGGATTAAACATTGTAACACTGTTTTGTAATGTCCCCAAAGCTTCAGCTTAACTGGAGTCTGCTGCACTGCTGTAATATAAATAACTATAACCCCAATTATCCAAGCCTCTGTTAACCCAAATTCCCTGCCATCTGAAATAGGGTCATGCCTGTTATGATTTATGTCTATCAATTACACTGAAGAGTCCCTTAGTTATCCAGTCTTATACAATGTCTCTCACCGCGTTTAGTTAATTTGAGGTAGCACCATACCTGGACATCTGTGAGTATTTTGAGACAGCTTTTCAGACTGTGATAATTGAGAAAGATCATATGGGACAAACTACATAGAATTTCTGCCTGTAGGCTCTCATTAAAAAGCAACACTACCTAGTATGCTCTTTGACAAAATACCTACCACTATGTCACTAAGAGGGCAAAAGATTCATTTTGTTTTGTAGGGCACAGGCAACTCACTCAAATTGTTTAGCCATAGCAGCTGCTTCATATTAAACCCATCAGCTAGCTGAAACTCTGTTGGCCTCATATATATATAATATGGTGGTTTTGGCAGCATTCATTCTTCCAGTTCTATTATGACATACATCTCTTTCCCTCTAATATTAGCAGTAAGCAAGCTACCATGGGGTGTGTTTCTGCCTGTGCTGGATGGATAGGATTAACAACAGCAACATGGCACTAATGGCTTAGTGCTTCAGCACTAGGTGACAGGATCCCCTCTGCCTCATTCTTTCATTAACTGTGTAAAGGTTGTTTGGTGTGGGGGCAGAGGCGGGAATCATTTTTTGAAGGAAAGGGTATTGTTGTTTTTTTTTAAAAAAACAGCTTTTTAGGGGGTGTTTTGTTTCAATTCACATTTTAAAGAAAAAAAGAATAGACTTAAAATGGAATTATGCCCCTCAAAATCTTTTTAAAACCCATCACTAACAGATTCCCATTATTAACCTTAGCAAATATATATCAAACTACTGACCAGTGCTCAGAGATGATCACCATAGGACATTTAAATAGAGATTAAAATAGACAGAAATAGGGATCAAATTCCCCATCTCTTTCTTTAAAATGTACTAAAGCCAGTAACTCATCTGAATCTACGGTTTGTGGCTAAATATTAAATTTTGTTAAAGGCTGTTTCTATGGAAGACAGGTGTATAGGGTGACCAGATGTCCTGATTTTATAGGGACAGTCCCGATTTTTGGGTCTTTTTTTTTATATAGTCTCCTATTACCTCGTACTCCCACCCCGATTTTTCACATTTGCTGTCTGGTTACCCCTACAGGTGTTTGAACTGGGGGCTAGTGAGATGAGAGGAATGTGTGTGTTTCTTAAAATCTGCAGTCCAAAGCCAGGCAGCTGGGGAAAGTTCTAGGCAGAATCTACAGTGAAACAGGGTTCCTTGCTCAGTGTTAAGAGACTCCTTTTACCCTTGTCACTGGACATCATCGACTTAATTTCTGATTCTTAAAAACAGCTCTGGTATCTGAATTAGCAGAGGTGGGAAAACACAATCTAATGATTAGTATAAGTTTAAATGCAAGTTTTCATTAGCCATGTTCACACCCCTAAGTGTTGGCTGTTTGTTTATTTATTTATTTGCAATCAGTACTAAAAAAAAATTAAGCTTTCAGTCTAATACAAAAAGGGAATTTTAAGTTTTCCTTTCCATAACCTTTGACATCAGAAAAATAATTAGAGAGTTACATTCACCCAATAAATGGAACAAAAACAAAGCTAAGTGAAAATAGAGTTAAAATTCAGAGGGATCTTGATAGATTGAAGAATTGGGCTATAAACAACAAAATGAAATTCAACAAAGACAAATATAAGGTGTTACACTTAGGGAAAAAAACAAATGCACAAATACAGAATGAGAGATAAGTGGCTTGGCAGCAGCACTGCTGAGAAGGATATAAGAGTTCTGGTGGATCACAGCCTCAACGTAAGTCAGCAATGTGATGCTGTTGCTAAAAAACAAAAACAAACACACACAATTTTAGGTTACATTAACAGAGGCATAGCATGCAAGTTATGGGAGGTGATAGTACCACTCTACCTGACACTGGTTAGGTCTCAGCTGAAGTATTGTGTCCAGTTTTGTTCATCAATGTAGAGAAAGGATGTGGATAAACTGGAAAAGATCCAGAGATAAGCAACAAAGACGATCAAAGAGATGGAATGCAAGCCATATGAGCAAAGGCTGAAAGAACAGGGTATGTTTAGTTTGGAAAAGAGGAGATGAAGGAGGGATATGATAGTGGTCTTTAAATACTTGAAAGGCTGCCGTAAAAAAAGATGGAGAAAAGTTGTTCTCTTGCCACAGAGGGCAGGACAAGAGGCAATACATAGCAGATTTAGACTGAATCTCAGGAAAAACTTCCTAACTGTACGAACAGTAGGACAATGGAACAGACTGCCTAGGGTGGTTGTGGAAGCTCCTTCACTGGAGGTTTTCAGAAGGAGGCTGGAGAGCCATCCGTCTTGGATGGTTTAGACATGGGGTACTCAAACTTCATTGTACTATGACCCCCTTCTGACAACAAAAATTACTACATGACCCCAGGGGAGGAGGGAGGGGAATGAAGCCTGTCCAAGCCCCACTGACCTGCGTGAGGGGAAGGGGATCCCAAAGCCAAAGACCAAGACCAAAACCAAGACCAAGCCCCACTGCCCTGGACAGGGTGGATGAAAACCCAAGGGCTTCAGCCCTGGCCTTGAGTAGATGAGCTCGAGCTTCGGCCCCGAGCTCCCTCAAGCCTAACACCAGCCCTGGCGACCCCATTAAAACAGGGTCAGGACCCCAGTTTGAGAACCACTGGTTTAGATGTAGAAAATCCTATATCTTGGCAGGGGGGCAGATATCAGATGATCCTTGCTATCCCTTCTAACTCTATGGTTCTATGGCAAAACACACAGCTCTAATGTTAAGTATCAAATAGCTAGACTTGAATTTCAGTTACTCTAAGAAAAATAAAGTTTAGTGAATAAATAAAATTGCCATCTGCCCACAGATATTTGCAAACAGGGAGGAAGAAAATATGCCACATAAAATACAAATTATGAATATCTGCTCAACTGTGATTATTGCCTCGGCAGGCTTCTCTAGTGATGAGTTTTAAATAACACTAACAACTGATTATAAATTAAGTTTGATAGCCAAATTACTTTGGAGTCTAATGAAACTCAATTTCCATACATGAGTGGAGGTTTCTTCTCCCCCACTCCCAGATTACAACTATTGTCACTATTGATAACCAAATATTCTATTTACAGTACCTCAAGCTGCCATTGTGTTTTATGGGGTTAGTGGATACTGCTAACTGACACACTATGCCTTTGGGTGAATGGCTATGAAGTGTGTGAAGGCAGGGAGATATTTTATAAATGTTTATGCTGTATTCCTAAGGCATCAGTCAAAGCCCTGGCAGACTCCAAATGAAGCTATTAATAGTTTTTCTTGTAACTTTCCTTAGAGCTCAATGGCAAATTGAAATCTGGCAGTTTTCCAAACTGTTCAAGAAGCTAAATTAACATTCAAGTTTTAGGTAGCATAGCTGAGAACTCATAAATCATGTGACACTTATTAGACTGCACTTGTACCTCTCTTACATACCAAACCTCAGGATTCAAATGTCTGTCTTCAGTCTTATTTAACAATTTTCTATTTTTGTTTACAAAGAGCAATGTTTCAGGAAGAGATGCTTCCTGCCCATGGTTTTACATAAGAAAGAAGTGTTACTGGAGAACTTAAAAAGATGATTTCTGTGAATACTCATCTCTTTTTGGCAGATTATCCTCCCTCTGTCCAGCTTAGCACCCTTCTGCTCCAAACATCCAGGTAGTTTCCCTTTAGCCTTTACTTTCTACAGTATACTGTTCCCAGGAATAGCCATTCTTAGGCAGAACAGAATTTCAGGATCACAGTAATGAAAAAAGACGTAGTTGACACCGTTCCACAGAGCAAGTGAAGATTCATGCATCGAGGGTGTTCTGCACACACACAAAGTTGGCAGGTGTTATCACCCAAGCAGATATTATACAACTGATAATGCCATAACCTTCAGCTTCAGAAATATGAAAAGACGACACATTGGCTTTGGGCTATAGCGCTAATGGAAGAAATAACCCAAGATATTGCTCTGATCAGAGTAAAACTAGATGTCCTGATGCAGGCAGGTAGTTAATAAATGATAAATTACTACCCTGTGATGTATGTTTCCTAAAATAGGAAGAGAATGAACCAAAACCAGCACTGAGACGGATGCAGTGATGGATGTGTTGCAAAGGAAAATATCACCATTAAGGAATGCTGCAATCCCTTTCAGCAGAAGAAATTAATGGAACATTGTCAATTAGTGTGAAAGACTTTGTGTAATGGGTCTGGAATACACCTGATGGATAGTCTATGCAGCTCAATAACAAAGGTTAGCACTAGAAAATGGGTTCCTTGTATTTGTTTTAATCCATGATTTTCTTCAAGAAGGGAAACAAGAACAAAGGAAATCAATATAATTCAACATTTTTGCAAGAATAAAATTGGTTGTTTCTTCTAAGCCTTCTGATACTCCCAGATTCTTCAGAACTTAAGCTTTCATTTTAATGGTCCTGATCCTGCAAGACCAGTAAACAGTAAGCTTGCAAGTAGTTTCACTGAAGTCAACAAGACTACTCACAAGCTCAAATGTGAGCCTTTGGATAAGGCTTTCTAGGACTGGGTCCCACGCTTCTAAACCTTTTCATTGTGACTCAGTCTACTGTTATCACCCTGTCTTATGTGTGTGATTTTCCTGCCTCTGCAATCCTAGACCCTGCTTTAGCAAAGTACTGAAGCGTGAGACTAAGCACAGGACTTGTCCCATTTAAGTGAGTAGGACTTTTCACATGCTTAAAAGGTAGGCTCATGCTGAAGTACCTTGCTGAATTGGGGTCCTAAAGAAGGAGTGTACTGGTGACTACCAACCCTGCTTACTCCAAGTTACACCTTATAGGTTACCACATCTACACAGAATTAAACATCTGCAGCTGGTCCGAGTCAGTTGACTCAGGCTTGCAGGGCTCATGCTGTGGTGCTGCAAAATTCCTGTGTAGACATTTGGGCTCAGGCTGGAGCACAAGCTCTAGGCCCCCATGAGGTGGGAGGGTCCCAGAGCCCGGGCTCTAGCGCAAACGTCTACACAGCAATTTTTAGTCCTGCAGCCCAAGCCCTGCAAGTCTGAGTCAGCTGACCTGGGCCAGCTGCAGAAATGCAATGGGACTTTTATTCCAGTGTAGACAAACCCATAGATACATACTGTCACCTCTCAGTCAAATGACAGCAAATGTTGGGACATTGCAGGTCAAGTTCTCGTGGAAGGATACATCAGTGATGAGCAATCTGCCAGTAAAGAAGTTGCACTAAGAATATACTCAAACACACCATTCCTGGAATAAAGATGGTCAAACAATAGGCAGGTCATTCCTCTTTCAGGGATCTAAGCCAAACATTCGTGTGTGACCCTCAGGCAGCAGCTCTGCCTCAAGAATTAGTTCTAGTTAGATAAGGTAGACAGCAAACTCCCTTGTTGCTAGGCTCATCTCCCACAAAGAGACTGCAACAGAATAATCAGGATCACAGCATCTCTTCCAAGACTAAAGTTTCTCTTGCACAATAAAAAACAGAAATTGCAAGACAATGCGTAATAGTGTCATCTGGTGATCCCTGCATAAAAAACAGCCGATATTTCTCAATTTAAGACAGTCCATAAACTTTTGTATTTATATGCATCTGTACTAGCCTACATATGCATCTGTGCTGTCCTAAGAGATTCTTCATTTTAAATGTATTACAGTTCAGCTCTAAACTTTTAGAGGAATCCCAAACCACTGCACTATTTTTAGACACATTTAATACTAACTTATTCCCCTGACATGAATGCAGCCATCTGTCAAATTCTTTCTGGAGCACAGAAGTCAAATGTATAACAGATTTAGAAATTACAGAATACTCTTCAGGAAGACAAGACATCTCTCTGGAACCTCATTAGTAAGCCACATCCTGATACTTTTATTTAATTGTATTTATTTGACTTATTGCCATATGTTTGTGGTTTATTCTGGAAAATGAGAGTTAAAAACAAAAATTGTATTCCTGTCATTTACATCCTCTTTTGTTTGCCAGTTGGATTCTTTGTCTCTGGTTGGATCCCTTTGGAATCTCCAACAATGCCTTCAGGATGAGAAACCTTGCCACTGAACAAGAGCGCACAACATCTGCCACGTGCATAACACTTTCTCCACAAAGCCAGCATCACTTGAAATAAAATTCAGGTCATACGGGTCTTTTGATACAGGCCTGACCCTACAGAACAGCTCTGTGGCACCGAAACAGAACAAGCTAGAAAGGGCCATGAATACTGCTTCTGTGGCAGTCGGATAGCTTCAAGGGGAAGTTCCACCTGCTACAAAAAAAGCAAAAGAATAAGAGTTCCAGTTGCTGCTGTCAACATTGGTCAGAAGAACTGCATACTCAGTAAGTACCCTGGATCATCATCAGGAGTTAAAACTATCATGTTTGGGATCAGGCTAACTGGAGAGAGAGATGACATGCTTCCAAAGGGATTTTCACAGGCTACAGAATAGGAAGAAGGGTCCATTAATTAGGGAGCTAGCCCAGGATTCAGTGACCCTGAAATCCTGCTCTGCCATATATATTTCCTCTAACACCTTGGGCAAATCAATTTAGTCTTTGTGCCTCAGTTTCCTATCTGTAAAATAGGGATACCAATACATCCCTACCTTACAGGGATATAAAGATTGTGAGGAGCTCAAATACTACAACAATGTGGGGAACGGGACATATAAATATCTAAGATACAGCATTAGGTTTTGCACCAATTAGATCTTGTTCTGTTTTAAATGTGGTGAGTGAAATTCTGGCCCCACTTAAGTTTTCAGGAATTTTGCTATTGACTTCAATAGGGTAAACAAATTCACCATGTATTTATAGGCAGAGCTGGTAGCACTGCTTATAGTTAAGATTACCTGATATTTACTGTTTAATAAGCCACTGAAAGCAGGGTCTTACGACTTTGCTACATTTTAATTGTCTGGCTTTAATTTTCCATGCCAGGTTCCTGCCTCAGGCAGAATATTTTTGGAAATTTTCAGCAAAAATGGTTCAGCTATTTCTGAAAAAGAGGTTTGGGGAAATCCATTGTTTCACTCATGTTAATAAAATTATTATAACCATTTTGTTGAGGACTCAGGTGGTATGGCCAATCAGGCCCCCTGCTGCAGGCCAGCTTACTGCAGAGGCAATCTGGGGACCAGCTCTGCTGCAGGCCCTATTTAGCGGTGCCATTCGGAGCACCTGACCCAGACCCGAAGAAGAGCTCTGTGTAGCTCAAAAGCTTCTCTTTTTTTCCCTCTCTCTCTCTCTCTCACCAACTTAGTAGAGTTTGATTTAAGGATATTTACTTTATATGTTTGGACATGTGATGCTGACAATGTGTGTTTTCATAATTAAGCTTTAACTTTTTGACTCTCTACCTTATTTCCTATACCCTAACCACCCACCATAATTTCCCCCAACTGTGAAAGCTAAAACCAATACAAATAAAATGCTTAAAAATATACATTGCTATTATCCATCAAAACTGTAAAAAATAAAAATGAAATTCTGCCAACCCTAATTATGATGCAGTTTACACTGTCACATACTATTTTTTCCCCTCAGAAACCCTCAGTAAAACCTTGTAGGAGTTGGGGGGTTTGGTTGGTTGGTTTTGTTAACTGTATATACATACTGTGACAAACCCAGACCAGTGGGGTACAGGAGTCTGGTCCTATTGGCATGCAGCAGGGGTGGGCGGGCGAAGCCCGCCCACTCCAAAGGACCTCCCCCCTTTGGAGGGACCTAAGGGGAGGACCCACAGGTCTGGGACACCAAGTAATTACGCGGGACAACTAATGAAAAAACAGGATCGGGAGTGAGGTCATAGGGCTAAACTAAGGGAACCTGATGGGGACACCGAGCAGAGAACCCCGGACAACGCCCACTGCTCCTCAAAGGCATCAAGGGAGCCAGTGGACGCCGCCCAGAGGAACTCCGCCCGGATGCGTGAACAGACGGAGGAACGGAAATAGGCCCTACAGTCACAGGAAATCCCGTCCGCCAACCTCCTCTCCCTGGTGTTGTAGATGGCTAGTTTGGCCAGGGCTAAGAGGAGGTTAACAAGGAGATCCCGTGACTTCGTGGGGCCACGGATGGGGAGTGCGTAGACAAAAAGGTGAGGGGAAAAGTGCAACCAAAAATGCAATAGGAGGTCCAAGAGGAGCCTGAACAGGGGCTGCAACCTGGCGCACTCCAAATAAATGTGCGCCAAGGTCTCCATCTCGCCACAAAAAGGGCAGGTGTTGGGGACAGGGGTGAACCACGCCAAGTACACACCCGTGCTCACGGCCCCATGAAGGAGCCATCAACTGACATCCCCAGTGGGCCTCGGGACCAGGGCAGAGTACAAGCTGGCCCACTGGGGCTTCTCACCCCCGAGAGGTGGCAGGAGGTCCCGCCATTTGGTATGGGGGCGGGACGCGAGGGTGAGGTAGTGAAGGGAGTGGAGCACGAGTGTGTACAGATGTTTCCGTGGCGCGGTCTGGAACAGAACCGGCTGCAGATCATGCAGCCGGCTCGCAGTGAAAGGGTGAGGGGGCCGATTAGGTCCACGGAGCAGGGGCCCTATAAAAATGTCCACGGGGCCTGGGGTGGAGGGTGGTTGGGGCGTGCCCTCTCGCAGGACCCGGTCAAGGTAAGCCCGAGCAGCAGGCAGTAAAGCGGCCCTCACCTTCTGAAGTACGCACCGGGGAGTACGAGGTCTGGAGAGCCCCATGCGCCGGGCGAGCATCAGGGGATCCAGCCAGTCTCCCCGGTCGTAGTCCAGGAGGTCTCTGACCCTGGTGACTCCCGCCAAGACCAGCCTCTGGCGCACCGCGGGGGACTCCGCGCACCTGCACACGAAGCTGGGGATTGTGTAGCAGGGGCTCCGCGAGGAGGTCGGCCCCACGGTGGCCGCCACGGACCTGGTCGCGAAAAGAGCTTCCAGGTCCGGAGGAGGTCTTGGTAGAAGACCGGCAGCCCGGAGAGGTCTCGCGGAAGACCTCTCGGATGGAGGTAAAAAGAGCTGCCGGTCGTATCGGAGCCCTCGGAAGCGCGAGGAAGGCGTGCGCCAGTACGCTCCACGCCGGACTACCCGCACCATACAGGAGCCTCTGCAGGGCCTGGAGGCGGAAGACACGGACCTGAGTGCGTAGGCACTTCAGGCCCTGCCCCCCTTCCTCCAGGGGCAGGTGGAGGACCCCTGCAGAGACCCAGTGCGTCCCTGGCCAAAAGAACTCCAGAATCGCCGTCCGGAGGTTGGCCAGGAAATCCGGGGCCGGACCAGGGTGTTGAGCCGGTACCAGAGCATGGACAGGACCAGTTGATTAAGCACCAGTGCCCTCCCCCGAAGGGAGAGGCACCGGAGTAGTCCTGTCCATTTCCGGAGCCGCTCCGTCACCCTGCCCTCCAAACCGTGCCAGTTCTCCGGCGAGACGGATGCGTGGCAGAAAGGTAAACGCCGAGATAGAGCAGCGGACCCGCGCTCCACCGGATGGCCTGAAGCGCGGGTGGGAGGGAGCTCGCCTGCCACCCGTCCCCGACCACCAGGCCAGAGCTCTTGACCCAGTTAACCCGGGCGGAGGAGGCCGCCGAGTACACAGCCTGGCAAGCCTCCACCCGCGCCAAGTCGCCCGGGTCCTGGACCACGAGGAGCACATCGTCAGCGTACGCCGACAGGACCTACACCGACAGGACCAGCCGCAGCTCAGCTCCCGAAGCACCAACCCCATCAAACTTATGGAGAGACAGGGAAGGGGTTGATCGCCAGAGCGTACAGCTGGCATGAGAGGGCCCCTGCCGCACTTCCCGGCCAAAGTGACCGACTCGGTCGGTGTCAGTTGGCTGCCGACCTCGCAGAAGCGGTACAAGCACCTGGGAAAAACCACAAAACTGGGTCCCGAGCCCGAACGCTTCAGAGCGCCCAGGAGTACCGTGATCCATCTGTTCAAAGCCTTCTCTGATCCATGGGGACAAGAGGCGACGACAGACTCCCTACACCCTACTTCCAGAAGGTCCGGACCAGATACAATTATCAAGACTGGTGCGGCCGGGACGAGTGTAGTTGGTCAGGTGGGACCACGTCGCCGCACGGACCCTAGCCGATCGAGATGGGCCTTCGCCAACGATTCTTGTAGTCCGGTGTGAGGAGCGGACGGACGCTTCCGTAAGGTACGGACGGCTTCCCCCTCTTCTGGCAATAAGGCGACGCACGGCTCGCGCATTGCACGGGAGAGGAGGACCCGCTCTAGCAAGATGCCCAGCCGGATGGACAGGGTCTTGGGACGAGAGAACGTCCCAGAACACGCGGTAGAACTCCACGGTCAGCCCGTCCATGCCCGGAGATTTATTGGTGGGCATGCGACGGAGGGCTTCCGAGAACTCGGCCAGAGTGAGAGGCAGCTCTAGCCAGTCCCAGTCGCCCGTGCCGACCGTCGGGAGTCCGTCCCAGAGCACTCTGCAAGCGTTAGGATCGGTCGGATCCGGGGAGAAAAGGACCTCGTAGAAGGCCCTGGCCTTCCTGCACATCTCCGCCGGGTCCGTGAGGGGGATGCCGTCCTCCGCCAGGAGGCAGGTGACGTGCTTCTTGGACCTCCTCCTTTTCTCCAGGGCGTAGAAGAAGTGGGAGCCACGGTCCATCTCCCGAAGGAGGTGGATGCGGGATCGAACAAAAGCACCCCGGGCCCGATGGTCTTCGAGGGCTTGGAGCTCCTCTCGCTTCTCCCGGCGCGCTCCGCAGAGGGATGGATCCTTGGGGCTGGCGGCCAGACACCTCTCCAGCTCCAAGACCTCCCGCTCCAGCTGCTCTATTGCCGCATCCCTCCGCCGGCTGGCGCCCTGGGTGTAGTCACAGCAGAAGAGCCGGGCGCACACCTTCCTCATATCCCACCACCGCCGCGCCGAGGAAAAGGCGCGCCCCTGCCCTCGCCAGACCAGCCAGAACTCCCGGAAGGACACCACGAAGCCCGCATCCTCCAGCAAACTATTATTAAAGTGCCAATAGGCCGGCACCGGCCTCTCCGTGCAGAGAGAGGCTGTCACGGTGGCAAAATGGTGGTCCGAAAAGGGGCCAGGCGGCCCGGCACAGCCTCGGCGACCCCCAGCACTCGGGCCGTAGGTTGGGGTAGAACAGGGTCGCCACTCCAGCCGCGCAAACTGAGAAGTGGCTTAAGTAGGCCCCGTCCCCCTACTCCAGCCAGCTAGCTTCAGCGGCCAGATCTGTATGGGTCTCCTGCAGGAAAATCACAGAGTACCCCCCACTCCCGGAGGTAGGAGAGCACCTGGTTCCTGCGGAGACCCATCCTACAGCCCCGGGTGTTTAAAGTGGCAAAGATGATTGGTGCCATGAGGAGGGCTGGGGGGGATCCTCGCTGGCAGACACGCCCACGGCCTCCGGCAGGCCGCACAGCAATCTGTGACCTATCCCGTAGGTGAGTAAAGAGTCATGGAAGACACGGACCCACCAGTAGGCCGTGGCGGCCTGCTTCCCGGTCCTCTTACCCTCCCCCATGAGGGCCCTCGCGGCCCGGAGGACCTGATGGAAATCCCCCCACCGCCGGAGCGCAAGCTGAACTTTATGACGGGAGCTACGGACGTACTCAAGGAACTCCCGCAGCTCCTCCCTCAGCGCATGGGGATGCGGGGTCACCGATCGACGACTGGCCCCCAGTGGGGTCCCCATCACAGCCCCGTGGTCCACCGAGGCAGGCAGGCAGGGGGCAGACCCCCGACGTGGCGTCCGATGGGCTGACGCCACGCGACCCGCCCCTCTCCCCGGTTCTACAAGGGGCGGCGGAAGGAGAACAGCAGCCTTGGTTGGTTGGGACAAGAAAAAGCTACTGAAGCCGCTCCCTGGGGGGTATTCCCAGGGGCGAGCACTGGCATCATAAGGAGGTTTGGGGGGCAAGGACAGGCTTACACAGGGTAGGATGGGGGACCAGGGAAGGATGGGGAAGGGGTATAGAGCGCATGATCTGAGCCCTTTGGTGTTGGAGCCGTGGAGGTGGCTCCTCCTGGCCAGGGTTCAGGGATCTGGGAAGTGGGACGGTGCCCCTAACGTTGCTGAGAGCTCAGCCTGTGGCACGTGCGGCAGCCCTCAGCTCCAGAGGATTAGATGTTCATCAACTGGGGTCCCCTAGGAAGAAGGGTGGGCTCCCACAACCAAAGAGGGACACCCCCTGGGAAACCGGGTCTCGGCACAGCGGGGCACTGCGCCGCACCCCAACGCATGGCTCGCCAGCCCGGCTCGTCCCAACAGGGGCTATCCGAGCAGGTCGATGAGAAGAATCCAGGGGCTACCCCTCAAGAGGTGGGAGCAGAGGAGCATCAAGGGAAGGGGAACTCGGGACGGAAACCAGGGTGAGGTCGCCCGATCAGGCCGCTGGCAGAGCTCGTCTCTCCCCTGCTGACTGGGGCAGACCCGGGGCCTTGAGTCCATGTAAGATGAAAGAGAGAGCACCAATCCAGCCACCCCAGGCCCTCCCACCGCTAGCACCGAAGGCGATACTACCGTCGAGCACTCCAGAGGCGTCGAGTGGGAAGGGGCGATGAGATGGCCTCTGGGGACTTCCCACGGGAAGGGGACCCTTGGGAGGGCCGGCGTTACCGTCTAGTGCTGCCACGATGTCCCCAGCACGAGCATCACGGATGGAGATCAACAGGGCAAGGCGGAAAGGCTCGTCATCGGTGCCCCCTTCCTGCTTTCCGGGGGTGCTCCGAATCCTGAGATGTAACAGAGGCCGACTCTCGCTTGCCCTGACTCTCCTGCACTACAAGACCAGCTCTCCAATGGCAGTCATCCAGGGGCTGTACAGGGGTCGATTGGGGGCAAAGGGCAATGGACTCAGGACTCTGGGAGAGCAGTGTGGGACAGCAGAACGAGGAAGATTCCCCTGGACGAGCCCCCTCCCACGCCCGGCAGTATCTCTGCGCTTCCTCTTCCACAGTTGCGGACTGAAAGGAGGAGAGGGGCAGCTTCAGGTGCCGGCAGAAAGTGGGTGCCGGTGATGAACAGGGTTGGCACCGGCTTGGGCTCAGGGCCCCGAACACTCCCCCGTGCCTGGATGGGCCAAGGGGCAATCCTCCGGACAGTCCCTATTGCCCAGCAAGAGGTAGCCGCCTCCCCGTCGAATAGTCACTCCGGTAGTGGGCCCTGGTTAGCGGGAACCAGAAAGGACCCCCTCAAGCGCTCCCGCCACGCGCCGCCGCGGCATTGAAGTCACTTGCCGGCGGGAAGCAGAGGATCCGTTGACGGGAGGGCGGGGTCCTTGCAGTCCCAAGAGGAAGGGCTGATGATGGAGATGGGAGAGCGCCCAGGGCAGAAAGGGCGGGCCATGGGCTCAGAAGGAGGACGGAGGTCAAGCCAAAGTGGATCCCCAGTTCTTCCACGGTCCAGGGAGACGAACAATGCCCCCCACTGGCCAGCGCCACGTCTTCTTACCGCCTCTGTCGCGGCGGGCCTCCGATCAGGAAAGAAAGACCACCTTCCCGTACGTTTTGAAGAGGCCGCCACGTGGCCGTGCCCCACACCCTCGCCAACGGCCGGACATAGTCTCCACTGGGCAGAACGGCACCAGGAGGCAACGAGTACAGTGCTGGGCCGCCACCCTCCGGGCATCGCTCTGGGGGTCGGGAGGGACACTCTGCAAGCTGTGAGGAATAGCGGGGGAAGGAATGCGCACTGATGGCGCGCGGCAGCGGTGGAGCAAGTCACCACCAGGAGGGCCTTGGTCCTTTTTCAGCGGGCCCTTACCCTTCTTTCCACCCCGACCTTCCCACGGCTGGGGGGACTCCCCCCGAATCGGAAGGGTGTGAGGGATGTGCAGCAGCGGAAGTTCTCAGTACCTCCGCCGCCCGCCAGTGCCCAGCAGGGGCGGAGGTGGTGGAATCGGCAGCGGCGAGTCGAGGTGAGAGGCGGGCAGTGGATCACTGGTAGGTGGAGGAGGGCAGTGGGGGAGCATCGGTGGGGTCTCCCCCGCCGCGTCCCTCGCCAAACGAGAGGGAGGAGGGAACAACAAGCTGAGGGGAGAGGGAAGGAGAGGTAGGCGAACCCTCCCCGTTTAATGCTGAGAGCAGGGAGAGAGGTGCCAGAAAAGGAAGCTAAAGGGCGCGGGGAGTAACCAGGACCTAGGAGGTGGAAGGGTGACAGGGCACCGACGCAGAGGGGGAGTTCGGCTCCTCCATTGCACTGGGGATCAGAGGGACATGGCAGAGGGGGCGCGGGAGTGCAGTGAACAATGGGAAACCCTCAAATGGAAGGGCAACAAGCGCTGAAGGAGCGGGGGTGGTGACGAGGGGAGGGACCAATCCGGCTGGGGGAGCACAGGGTGGGGAGGGAAGGGCGAGCTGAATGGGCAGAGGGACCACAGGGGTAGCTGCAGGGCCGGGGGCAGAACTAGCCGGCCGCAGAGGAATAAGGTGGGCGGACAAAAGGAAAGGGGCCAGCTCCAGGCGAGGAGGAAGGGTTGGTGCGCCCACAGCACTTGTGCAAAAGTCAATCTATAGGCTGTGTCTTGCAGGCACCAAACTTGATTGGAAGTTGGGCCGTCCTCCACCTGCTTGGGCCGTGGTGACTTGCGGTCAGGCGAGCAGCTCAGTCCATAGAGGAATGGAGTCCAAGCAGACGGGAAACAGCCGCGGGGGTTTGTGTGGAGGGGCAACGATGGTGTGGGGAGGGTGAAAGGGAACACAGATGGACCGGGGGCAGGCTCCACGCCACACCCCCGGTGTCCCAACAGATGCAGTCCAAACCCCCACCACAACAGCACAGTTTGAAAAAGACTCAGTCCAGGAGTGCCCCCTCCACAGTGGTCTTCATGCGGTCTCCAGCAGTGGGCGGTCCCCTTCTCCTTCTTCTCCTCCTCCGGGCACCAACAGCTCCCCAGCAACAGCCACAGTAGTCCCAGCAGCTCCAGGTGGTGATGGTGGTCTGGTGTCCAGGCAGGAGGGATCCTGCTCAGAAGGTGTTCTCAGCAACAAGAGCTGGGGTCTCTCACTCCCCTCCTCTCAGGGAAGCAGGCCAGCAGCCCCCCCTCCCCTCAAGGGCTGTAGGTGAAGTAACAGCAGCAACTGGGGGGGGGGGTGGATCTACTAGCCAGCCAGTAAGCAGATAGCAGAGAGAGGGGTAGGTGGTGGTGTCTAGCCCAGCCAGGGGAGCAGCAGGAGCAGGAACAGCAGCAGCAGCGAGGGCCCAGTGCCCAGCAGGAACAACAGCAGCAGTAGCAGCAGCCCTCTCCCTCCTTCCTCTACAGCGGAGCGGTTGAAGGGAGAGTCCTACTAGCCACAGGAGAAGCAGGTGTCTGTTCCCTGAGTGATCAGAGCAGGGGCTGCACTAGAATAATCAGGAACCTGCTAGAACCAATTAAGACAGGCAGGATAATTAAGACATCTGGAGTCAATTAAGAAACTGCCAGAATCAATTAGGACAGGCTAGCTAATCAGGGCACCTGAGTTTAAAAAGGACCTCACTTCAGTTTGTGGTGTGCATGTGAGGACCTGGGAGCAAGAGGAGCTGAGAGTGAGAAAACATATTGCTGGAAGACTGAGGAGTACAAGCATTATCAGGCACTAGGAGAAAGGTCCTGGGGTGAGGATAAAGAAGGTGTTGGGAGGAGGCCATGGGGAAGTAGCCCAGGGAGTTGTAGCTGTTGCACAGCTGTACCAGGAGACACTTTAATAGGGTTACCAGATGTCCTGACTTTATAGGGATAGTCCTGATTTTTGGGTCTCTTTCTTATATATGCTCCTATTACCCCTCACCCCCGTCCTGATTTTTCATATTTGCTGTCTGGTCACCCTACACTCTGGACAGCTGTAGTCCACAGGACCCTGGGCTGGAACCTGGAGTAGAGGGTACACCTTGGTTCCTCCCAACTCTTGATCAGACACAGGAGGAATTGACCTGGACTAGTATCAGAGGGGTAGCTGTGTTAGTCTGGATCTGTAAAAGCAGCAAAGAGTCTTTGCTGCTGACCTGGACTGTGGCTTCTACCAGAGAGGAAGGTCTCTGGGCTGTTTCCTGACCCACATGGTGAATCTGTGAGGCAAGCAAATCTGCCAATAAGCGCAGGACCCACCAAGGTAGAGGAGGAACTTTGTCACAATACACACATTACATGTATATACACACACATATACACTTTATAGTGATAAAACTTGCACACTTTTGTAAAAAAAACTATATAATCTACTGATCAACTGTCTGCACATATTTTAAACTGCTGCTTTCTCTGTTGGACTTTTCATTCCTGTCTATTCTATCTTATTTAGATTGTAAACTCTTCAATACTGGGACTGTGGCAAGTGTGTGTGCATGTGTTTTTTCTGCAGTGTGAAGCACATTGTCACAATTAAACAAATAAGTATCAGATGATAATGACTAAGGAGTACATTTTTAGCCAAACTTAGATTAGAAAATGGTGAATAATTTTAGAGGGCCTTCCTGCTGATGACTGCATATCCCATTATATTAACCTAGCATGAGGTAAAAAATTATCTGCTTTTAGTGTATAGACTTCTCATGGAACAGTGTTGGCTCAGAATCCACATTCTCTGCTGTAAGTTATTTTCTTGAATAACATAATCAACATTTGCTTTTGCATTGCATCTTTACTGTAAATTTTGCCAGTGATTTCAAGAACATAAAGGTAGTATAATGACTTTAAATAACTGTAGTAAATCACATAGACTATTTGGTTAAAATAAAGTTACTTTCATAGATGAGTAAATTGGACTCGCAAGAGCAGTATTACCATCCCCAAACATTAAAAAAATCATAAGATTCTTTTTTTAAAATGTTTTTACTTGTCTTCTTTCTGGGCCTTTAGAGTTTGAACTTTTCTCCATAATCAGAATCTCTAGAAACATTCATTTAAATGAAAAATGAGTCTTTAATCACATGGCTCCAGAAGCTAGGGATTTAAGAAACTCCATAAAACTGCAGGAGTTCAGAACACTGCAGTCGTACACTTTCTGTTTGCCGCTCTTAGTATTCCGGCAGACCAAAGCAGCACACTGTACAGTCAGAGTAGCACATCTTCTCCCTTCTCAGCACTGAATTTTGGAATTATGGCTGATGGTGTTATTTTGCATAGGATAACTCCTCCTTCAGGGCTAAGTCCTGCTTCATTCATCTGAATGGTAGATCTCAATCCATATTGCCATAGAACTGCTGTAATTTACAGTTTCACTGGATAGTAGCATGTACAACCATACTTCTCTAAATGTGCTTGAAGACAACAGGACTGTTATTTCCTAACTACAACTTTCATCCTCACTTTTAAACTAGTGACATTTATTAAAAATTAATATGGAAAAGTATAATTAATGTCTAAAACAAGTGAACAGTTTGTCACAAACAACTTCCAACTGAACAAGCTTACCATGGTTCATTCTGGCTCATCCAAGGAAGGCTTATGTTTAAATTATATTAGGGACGAAGGACTGCTAGTTAGAGCACAAGCCTAGGATTCTGGAAACCTGGTTTCCATTTTCTTCACTGCCACAGACTTCGGCAAGTCCTTTATCCTCTCTGGCTCAGTTCCCATCTGTAAAATGGGAATAACTGTGCCTCACTGTGGCGTTGTCAAATTCTCAGATGAGAGGTTTGGCTCAAACGTTGTGTGGTGTGTCAAGGACTATGTGGAATTGCAAACTATCACTTTATAAGAAGGTTGGGGTGTTCCCTGGTCCTGCTTGCAGACACGGTGGCTCTGTAACAAAGTATGCAATTACAGTCAGTTAGCAGACTGCCAATTTAAAGCAAGATGTGGTGATTGTGCCTCCGTTTCAGGGAGCAGTCTGTTTTTCTCACTGTGGTGTTGGTCTGAATTCTCAGAAATAAGCAGCATTATGTTGCAATCTTGTTTTTTGTCTACCTCTCTGTTTGTATACCATGAAACATAACACATTGCAGTAAACGGGAATTAAGATGCTCTACTGAGCATATTAAATATCCAATCAGATATAACCTTAAGGATGAAAACAGAGATCGATCCATGTGATACTCAATATGCAAAGACGCCATGTCCCTTTTGGATTTGCCATGATGATGACGATGATAAGTGAGGATATTATAGGATCAGACCCTTAAAACAGATTGAATAAGGATTAAACACTTAGCCATTTTGGTCTGGACTATTTGTAAATTTGTAACCAAAGTGCAACTCTCAGCAATTTGATTGTAACCATTGCCTCTTGTTTGTGAAGCTCATTAATAATATACTAGAAGGTAGCTGCAGGATTGCAGAAAATGTCTGGGAAACGAACCAAAACCATTACATCATCTTGCCTGTTTTTGTTCTTGCTGCTGTTTTTCATATTTTGGGTTGCGAAAGAATGAATGAATAAATAAATACAATTATAAGGGAATCCTGTGCACAGAAATATCCTGCACTGAATAAACTTAATATCATAAATAGTCTCAATCCCTCACCAATTTGTGGCCTTCAGTTTTCTACTGTAGGTGCAAGAAAACATAATTTTCAGAAAACAACCAACTGGAGAATTTTTTCAAATTTCAGTAACATTTCAAACATTCTCAATTATGATACAATTGTTGGGGGGGAGGAAACAATTCAAAGTCTGTCCTAACACTATATTTTCCACTCTCTTACACTGGTATAAAACTGGTGTAACTGACTGATGAATCAGAACCGGAATGTGCAAAAGTTACCAAGAGAAAGTTATATTTAAAAAAATACTAGGCATTACACACCAAAACTCCAGGAAACGTAGATTTCTTCGGATAAAATCTGAAGAGTTGGCCCCAGATTTCTCATCAACTTCTTGTTCCCAAGAGGCTAAAATGTTGAGATCCACGAATATATTGGCTTCATTGTAGTCAAAGAAAACCAATTTTGTGTGTATTAGAACTGAGCTATGCAAGAGCCTGTTGGACACACAGGTACGTGTTTCACTTTATAAGTAACTTTTTTCTTAGTTTTCTTTTGAGTCACTACACATCTCTATTAATAATATCAAATAAATATAAAACATCACTACCACCTGTCCTTAGCATGAAGAAACCTTGTGTGTGTCTGCCAGGGGTCATCTTCCCCAGCTCCACCCACACTGGGCAACAGAAGCACTCCCCTCTAGGCCTCACAGGCCCCATTCTCTTTCTGCAGGTTAGCAGCAGGCACACTCCAATTTGCATGTTTTATTAAGCTATGCTCACCCAAAGTCCTTCCAGTGTTTTACAGCCAAGCTTGGCTGTGATCTTCCATTCATGAGATAAGTCAAGTTGTCATCTTGCCTCTTCTGTGGCAGAGTCAGGGAGTCTGGACTGTTCTGATATATCAGGGGTGGGGGATGTGTGCAAACAATGTCCTTATTCATAAACAGGATCTCCCTTTCTGGTTGTTTTTTCCTGTGGCTTTCCTCTCTTGTTGATCTTGCAATCTCCTGATTTGCCTCAGGATAAGTATGCAAATAGGCATCCATTCTGAAGCAGACAATACCCACTTTACATATGACTACACAGGGAGAACCCCATTACTCCCTGCCTGAAGGAAACTTGTCCAAGACCCATCATCTCCTAAAGGATACCTGCCTTAAAAACATATTTTTAGTAGACATAATTCCTTAAAAGTTATCTGTACACACATCACAATGATTATGATGACCAATGGGCTATCGGCTTTCATCAGAGAAGTAACATGCCACACTTTAGTGAATTATTACACACATATCTGACCCAGGGAATCCTTTAAAAACTCGAGGCACCCTTAGTGTCCTCTGTCCAGAGCCATAACCAGGGTGGGGAGAGTGGGACAGCCGCCTAGGGCACAAAGCCACCAGGGCAGAAAAATGAAAAAAAATAGTAGGGGGCACAAACATCTTGCTCACCCCAAGCATTAAAATACCTAGTTACAGATCTGCCTCTCCAGCCTGGCACCAAGAGGTTGCTGGGTCACATTCTACAAAGGACAATTCTTGCTTAGCAAGAGCACCTGGAACTCTGGAGTAATGACCATCACCACCACCAACAACCTGCACTGAACAAGATGGGAGTCCTATGGAAACAATGACGTGATAATGTAATTAACTGTAAAGAATCATGATCATGGAAATGACCATGTAGCTGGACCCAAGTGAAGAGAGACTTTCTTCACCAACAATGGTAGGTTGAATTTTGTTCCTGGAAGAGTTTCTAAAAGAGCTTGAGTGTTATTAGTTAAATCCAGGTCTTCAGATCTTTCTTGCAAACCAAATACGCAAAAGGTTTGGCCTTTGATAATCCCAGCCAAAACCCCTCTCCCTAAATTGGGATCTTGTATCTTGTCAGTATGGCTGACAACAGGAAAGTGACAAGCAGGTAAAATGTAGTTTTTCACCTGCTTTATCCCAAGTACCTCCTATATCAGGAGTTCATAAACATTTTTATAGCATGGACCACAACTTAGACAGATTGTTGTTATATAAAGCATCATTCCCTCCAATTTACGATCATGTGCCTCACTTTATTTTCCATTTGTTATTGAATAACACCCCTGTAAAATAAAACCACAGTAATTGCTTAAATGGAAAAGTGCTTCTCTATTTTAGTGATCTTTTATGGCAAACTAGCAGCTAGAAATACAGCTCTCTATGTGACCAGATAGACCCATTAGCGGTCCACTGACCACAGTTTTAGAACCACAGGACTATATCTCATGTGTGAAGTTAAGAGAGGCTACTCTTGGCTTCTGCTGGAGAGGTTCTGACAACTTATTCTTTTCACGAGTCATTTCTGACCCACAAAATTCAAATCAGAATGAACAGCAACAGAAACTAAGTCAGAAGAGCACAAAAGCAGATTAGGAAGTTTCTCATCGGTCCGTAATCAAGAGCAGCAAATGAGACGAAGAGATTTCATAGACTGCCATACTTCAGTAATGTACATTACTTGGATACAAATGGGAAAACTGAATATGGCAAAATTAATTGGTGAGAACTGTATTTTGCATATATGAAATGTATTAAAGGTACAACAACAACAACATGAAATTCTCAGGAATGAGATCTGTAACAATCCGGGTTCCCACACACTACACCCACTGTACCCTCTGATCCTATTACAAGGGCTCATAGGGATCTACATAAATGTCCTTGAAATTTGAAGTTTTACACCAGCACAGTGTGGAAATCAAACAGTTACTCTTCAGAGTGTGAATCTGCCTCTGCACTTGTGAATTAAACAAATCTTGGAACAAAGAAATACCATAGAAATGGCTTCAGAATTTCTGTACTCTGTGGGATACCTAGTCAGAGTCTGGACTCATGTCTCTATATTTCTGGTATACTTTCAAAGTCATTCCCTGCTGTGTCTTTTTTCTTTTAAATGTCAGGATTGTAAATGTCTAGACAGAATATGGGAGACCACTATTGAATCTGTAAGGTCAGAGCTTGAACAATTCTAGCAGTTTAAAAAAAAAAGTTTGTTCAAACCCAAATAAAACATTTTAAAAGGATACTGTTTCCTATGCCTGCTTCTGCTGTATTGAAGTCATAGAAGTTTTGCTATTAACTTCATCAGGACTAGGAGAATGCTTTCATAGTCATGGTTTTTGAAATTTCTTTACTCACTTGCCTCATTTCAGTCTTCTTCCCCTCCCCCTCTTCTCCTGTACAAAGGAACACGGAGTGCATTTTATTAAAGGTAACTTGTGCAGTTTCTCCACCCCTCCTTCAAGTCCCTTTGTGCCACATGGGCCCTGTAAAGGAAGAGGAGACTGGCGTCACCTGTATCCCAAAGTGCTGAAGAGACCCCAGCAGCCATAGAACTGGCAGAGTCAGGTCCCAGGCCACCTTCCCCACAAGCCCTAGTGCAAGGGAATGTTTGAGGTGGGGAGAAAGCATGCCTCTGGCTAGCTTCAGCTGGCTGATGGACTTTTGGGGACTATTGCCAAATGACACACATTAGAGCAGCCCCACAGCTTAGGCTCAAACCTGCAGCTTGAGCCAGGGTAGGACAGCATATCGGAGAGCCAAAACTTGCTCCCTGATAGCCCGTCAGGAGGAGTCGTCTCCGGGAAACCAATAAAAGAAACAACCAATTGCTTGTTTCTTCTCCTTCAAGGTGATCATCATCTGCCCCCCTGCTTTTCCCTCCACGTTCACCTTTGACACATGGATCTCCTCACAGTCTCCCACTTTCATCCTTTGATTGTTGATGTCGAGATTCAAATATCCATCTGCCATTACTGCCCTCTCAGCACCTGTTGCTCACCCCCTTCAGCCTCAATCTCTGGACCAATGATCTCACTTCACAATTTTGCAATAAATGAATAGGGGCCCAGTGGAAAAAATTGTATGTGATCATATAATAAAATGTAAATGATCATGTAATATACATAAAGCATATACACAAGGGTGAAGATTTAAAGCTGTATTGGCAACCATAAGTCTGGCATTGCAACCTAAACTACATTTTCAAAAAATTACATAGAAATATTATTGCCTCTGTTTTTAATGGAAAAAGATAAAAGCAAATTCTATTACCTGTTTTCAAATGATTTTGGTTTTGCTTTTCCCCGGGAGAAGTCTATTTCTTTTGCTGAAAATTTCAACAAAAATGAACTATCAATTTTTTTTGCACTAAAACACATTTTCAGATTAATTATACAGAAAGTGCAGTGGAAAAGAATTATGGCCTTGTAGTTAAGGGACTAGACTGGGATTTTGGTGATCTCTATTCAGTTCCCAGCTCTGCCATATGCTTCAGTTCCCCATGCATAAAATGGGGCTAATAGTACTTCCTTTCTCCTAAGCATCAAGAGTCACATCTACTTAGATTTTAATCTGTCCAGGAGAATATGCATTTGTACATAGCAATTTGGGCCTTCAAGGCACTGCTACAGACAGTCCAGAGCTGCAGAATTTAGCTCGAATATGGATTTCAAACATCTGCAAATTGGGGATGTTTGAAATCAAGGCTATGGTTCCAGCCCACCACTACTTTTATTTTGTTTTTCAGCAGTATATTTAACTCATCTATGCCACAGGTCAAAGTTGAAATAGAGACTAACCTTATTATTCTTTTTGTTTCAGCTGGGACTAGTAGCATCAATGAAACCAGGTTCCCATGCTGCTAGACGCTGATCAGTAGATAGTCAGGCAGCACCTGACTCAAAGAGCTTACAATTTAAAAGACAACATGTACCAGGTAATTTAAGCAAACAAATGGTCAGGAAGATGGGGTGGGACAAGGCAGCAGTGATAATAGGATGTTTTCGTATAGTCTAGTGGCATGATTTCCAGGTGTAATAAATTTACTCAGAAGCACAACTATCCTTTAAAAATAAAGTTATTAGGCTTACCTAAATCTAAAATATATTATTTAACCTTTATAAGCTCTCTTAGATGATTAAACTTTGATTGATAATGTCCTAGGCAGATGAGTAATAGCAGTCAAACAGACGATATGCAATCTTCCCTAGCAGAACTGCTGTGCGAGAACTAGCAGACATTATAGTGTCTTTCTGATACTTCATTCAGAGCCTATAGAAATAACAGAGAATTAAGAGTCAGAACTCCTGATATTCTTAGCTCTTTTACTGACATGCCCTGTGACCATGGCCAAGTTGCTAATGTCATTTCTCTGTGCTTGGTTTACCCATCTGCAAAACTGCCATAACAACATTTTCTATGGAACCCTTTGGGGAATTGTGAGGTTTAATTTACATTTTCAAGGCACTTTGAGAGTCTTGGATGAAAAGTGCGGTAAGTGCACAGTAGTGTTATTTCAGTTCTGTAACAGTCAGACAGCTGGTGATGTGCAGCAGCACTGAAAGTTGCTATTATCTTGACTTAATAGTAATGGCTGGAAACAAGTTTCTGAAGACTGTCAGGATGACATCAGACATTTTCACAACACTTACAGAGATTTATTCAGGGTTGTTAATTTACTGATACTGTCTGACATTCCGTTCTATCTGAGTACAGCTTTTGATAAATAGATCACAGCATCTTGCTAGACAGAGACAAGAATTGCATTAGGCATGACTGCACTTTATTGATGTAGCTTCACAATTTCTTAATAGTCAGTAAGAGATGAAACCATCCATTGACTTACTGACATCATTCTCATGAACATGATGATTGCCATGATTGTGATTATGGTAGGTGGAGTCAAATACCATCTTGAAAGGTGGCAGCTATAGTAGGTAACATGCAGAACTCCATGGCAGCCAGAATGGGACATTTTTAATTTGAAATATAAAATATTGTCTGTTACTGCAAAGCCAAGGAAAGTTGGAGCAGTGGCTATCAGAACAGATTGAATACACCCCTAAATACTTACGTATTGATACTCTGGGTATTTGCAACAAGTTTCTTGTCTCTTTTTTAAAAGTATTTGGAGCCAGATTTTCCCTTTTCCAGTCATCCTGCACCTCAACATTTGTCCAGAAGGATTACTATTGACTGTGTGAGAGCAATACTTACCAGTACACTTAACTACACATGGGAGACTATGCGGGGCTTATGCAAGGTAAATAAGGACATAATTTGTACCATAGTGTGTTCTGAACTCACACAAATGTGATTTTTCCCTGGTTTCAGTAACTGGCTTTTTTTCTACTTCTGTCCTCATATGGAACCAAATGATGATTATATCCCCTTTTCTTCAAAACTGTGTGGCTAAATGCTACTGCAGTATACAGCAAATGAAGCACAATCTCCTTCCTCTTTTATCTGTCTGTTCTAGCTATGTATTTCTATCATGCCTACCATCACTGTATCTGGGAACAACTAATCCTAAATAATAACCTACCCCAGACCCATCCTGCTTTTCCAGCTGGCAAGGCTGTTCTGAGCAGTTACTATTCTTCATATTAAATTTTTAAAAATCAGTTTTCTGTAAATAAATGTTACAATTTCTTTTAAAAAATACAAACATTTGTTTCTTAAAATCCAGAAAAGAGAATAGGAAAAACCATTTTGATGAAGTGAATACAAAGCAATATGAGTTTTTCAGAGCAAAGTCAGTGTTTGGACTAGAACTGGAGTATCAGTTTATGTATATATGTTATGATTTACTACAGCACTCATCACTATAGTACCTAAATACTACTGTGAACACAGAGCTTAACTGAAGAAAACAAAAGTTTGTTTCTCTCTGTTACAAGAAAGCGCAAAAGTGCATTACAAGATATAGATATGTAAACTTGATAGAAAATAGTTAAAGAAATGTTATCTTCCCCAAAGGTTTTGTTAAGGCTCTGAGAGGCTGGGCTGACTGGATGTTATTAGACTTCGTTACTGATATCTAATTGCATCACATGTTTTATTTATCTTGCTGTGATTTAAAGCCCAGCGCTTATAAATAACAAACTTAAGAAATATTACCAGCATTGCTGCATCAATAATAGTCTTAATGCTGTCAGATCAACACATATGCTTCACTCATTCATTATATTTAGCTGTTCAGACATTTACAGCACTATTAAATTATGCTGAGGGTGGTAGTGTCTTGCATTCCACTCTTGTTATTTTACATTGTTTGTGGAGTATCATTTGTTTTACATTAGTTACCCTGGACAAAAATGCATTATCCATTCGTAGCTAGATCAGCTTCAAAGTGTAACACAAGCAGAAAAGTCTGAGGACCTATATTCATAGGTCTGAGTAAAAAATAAACAAACAGTAACTTATACCCTACAATTAGGGACATCTTTTACTAGCACATGTAACATGATTTCAGGCTTTATCCTACACTTATTAGCTCCCATTAACTTTAATGATGCAGAATTAAGGACTAAATGAAAGCTCATGTCTCTATAAAACAGCATTTCTAAAACTAAAACCCTGGTATGCTGGCTTCTGAATTGGGTGCTATTCATGAGGGTGAACACACCACTGTAATATTATTATTGTGAGGATAAGTTCAGGATCTTAAGGTTGAAAAGGCAATTCATTCTCTTCTGTGTTACATTCTTTCTTTATTGCATTACATTCATTCAATACGTACAAATTCTCTCAAATTTTTATTCAGCCCTCACTTAAGGAAAACTCCCACTGGTGGCTATTGGTTGCTAGGATAGTCACTGAGAGCAGAATTACTGAGATTAAACATAGGGATTTTGCCCTGTGTTCGCAATAATGCTTAGAATCAGAGGTAGATCAAGACTTATTGCAGCCCTGGGCACAAAGAACATTGCCCCCCACACACACACACCTTGGAGCCTCCCCCGCTTTCTCCCATGGCCCTGCCTCCTGACCTGGACAGAAGTCAGGCCATGGTAAGTGCTGCCCAGGGAGCCTGGGCTGCTGTGGGGAGCTCTAGACCCTCCACCTGTCCTGGACGGCATGCCCTGGGGGGCCAGGGACACAGGCCAGGGGCTGCTCTCAGGTACCCCGGCTCCTCACCCAGGACAGGTGGAGGGTCCAGTGCTCCCCACTGCTGCCTGGAAGGCTCTTAGTACACAGTCTAGAGTGACCATACATCCTGTTTTGGCCAGGACAGTCCCCTTTTTATGCTCTGCCCCAGACATCCCGACTTTTTTGGCAAAACTAGACATTTGTCCATTATCAGTTGACAAGAGCAAATGAGACAAATGTCCAGTTTTGCCAAAAAGGGACTCCAGGGTGGGGGCAGCTCCACATGGAGGGAGGGGGATAGATTCGGGTGGGGCCTAGAAGGAAAAGTCTGTTTACAAATACAGGGAGCTGGAAAAAAACAGCTATTTATTGAAGACAACAAAAGAACCATGTACAGTTGCTGCACTTTATTTTACTGCCTTTACTGTTTAAAATGAGTTAGAACTGCCTATCTTATTGCAACTGGTTTAATAAAGAAAAACATGTAATGATTTAAAATACTTCAATTATTCCTGTTTAACTTAGATACAATATGTACAGTTTCCTTTTTAAGTGGTTTGAGATGCTGATGTAGTCAGAACGTCCGAGCATAGGCTGTGGAGTCAGAAAAATGAGTCCTCTTCCTTGCTAGGTGATCTTTGCTAATTGCACAACTTTGCACTATCTGAGTTTCCACATCATAACACAATTTTTACTTACTTACCTCCCAGCAGGAGTGAGGTTTAATTATTTAGCTTTTATAAAGCAGCTTGAATTTAAAAACACTATATATAAGCTACAAATTTATTGGAAAAATACTAGATTGTAAACTACTCAGGGCAGGAGCCTTGTCTCTTTACATGTCAAAGAATCAAAACACTAACATAAAATAGGCAGCATAGAAATAAATGGTTCAATGCACTAAAAATGTGGCTATCTTAAATTTATCATCTTGTCAATAAATTGTTTGGCTTTGGATTTTGGGTTAGAATTAATAACCCTGCTGATATTTGTGACACTAGTTTTGGAGCCTCTAGTTTCAGGTGAGTGAGTGTGGACAACTGCAGCTGTCTGTACACATAATACAACATTGTGCCTGAGAACTCTGCCTAACCGCTAAATATTGTGATAGCTGAGACAAAGGGTTTGTTTTGTTTTTTTTAAACAATATCTTTGGTAAGTGTTGGAGACTGGGAATCAGGACTCTTGAGTTCTCTAACTAGCAGTGATACTTGATTCACTTTGTGCTTGAGTGTAGGCAATTCACCTAAACTCTATGTGTTTCACCATACCCATGTGTAAAATGGGGGGGAGAAGAGGGGCTGAAGGAGGCAGCTCCACATGGGAGGGAGGAGGAGGGAAGGAGAAGGAGAGGGGGAGGGGGGGACAGCTCTGCGTGGGAGGGAGGGGGGAAAGAGAAGAACTTGGGGGGACCCAGCTCCACACTGGGGAAATATGCTCAGTACTCACCCTACACAGCTCCTGCATCCAGCCTGGCAAGGGGGCGGGGCCTCAAGGGGAAAGAAGAGGAGCAGGGCTGCAGGGTCCTGGTGGGAGGGAGAGAGAGGAGGAGCAGGGGGCGGGTCAGGATTCGAGCCTGTGGGGGCCCCCCAATTGGTCAGGGCCCCTGGGCATGGACCCTGTGGACCTCTACAGCAATCCACCAGTGCTTAGAATAATTAAAGTTGATTTAATGTTTAACATCTGTTGTATTTTCTAGCAATTATAACAGTTTGCTGTGTGCATTCCACTCACATTGAGCAGTGAAAAATAGACTAGAATCATAGATATGTCCGGCTGCACTGGACCTTAAGAGGTCATCTAGTCCAGCCCCACTGCGCTGAGACAGAACCCAGTAAACCTAGACCATCCCTGACAGGTATTTGTCCAACCTGTTCTTAAAAACCTTCAGCGATGGGGATTCCACAACCGCCCTTGGAAGCCTATTCCAGAGTTTAGCTGCCCGTGTAGTTAGAAAGTTTTTTCTTGATATCAAACCTAAATCTTGCTTGCTGCAAATTAAGCCAATTACTTCATGTCCTACCTTCAGTGGACGTAGAGAACAATTGATCACCATCCTCTTTATAACAGCCCTTAACATATTCAAAGACAGCCAAAAGGTCCTCGATCAGTCTTCTTTCCTCAGGACTAAACATGCCCAGTTTTTTCAACCTTTCCTCATAGATCAGGTTTTCTAAACCTTTTATCAGCATGGTCTGCTCCTATCTCATCTGCATTATATATACAATAGGTTTTTTTCAGCAACTGGCATCTTTGTGTGTAAAAGGCATTCATGCTTGAGGAGTCTAGGATTGCTCAAATGGTTAAAGCAACTAACACTCTTTAAATTTGCTTGGGCATATCTCATTGGTATTTAGAAAATTATAAAGGTAAAACCATATATATATGCCCTTTAAATGAGCAGATTCCTGTACACTTTTCCAAAGCATTGCTCTGAGTTATTCAGAAGCCCCAGAGAAATTGTAAGATGCTCCAAGAGTGAAAATTCTGTGTTCAACAATGTACTGTAGAATACACAAAGGAGTGGGGAAATAAATAATATTAATAACAACAACAACAAAGAAACTGAGTGTCAAACACTGATTTAGATCAAAACAATAATAATTGATTGTCTAAAAGTTACTATGGTAACACGTCTTCAAAGGGGAAAAAAGTGTGCAGTCCTAAATAACCTGAACAAGCTGACCTGAATAACTAGCCCGAAGAAGAACTGTTTAAGCTCGAAAGCTTGTTTCTTTCACCAACAGAAGTTGGTCCAATAAAAGATATTACATTGCCCACTTTGTCTCTCAGCCATAAATAAGTCATTTCAAAGAATTTTCAGGCTGCTTTACTTCAGAGCATCTTTGTGCTTGAGTTTTAATTCACAACTCAAGTTGCCATACTTGTTTTCATAACATATGCTAACAGCAATCCCCATTAGCATAGTCTCTTTGCCAGCAAAAAAGTACAGTCTGTTGGCATAAGATATTATTTATTCATTTTCCCACTCTGAATAATGGATGCAGCTCATAAAATGCTGTAGAAATTTAAAATACTTTATTATGTTCTTAACAGCTTTGCAGTGCACTTAGGGAAGACAAGAGCTTTATTCTTTATTGGAGGAAAAACTCATGCTAGTTTGAGTACCAATTTCAATTTGCAGACATCTGATATTTTGCTTTCAGTTCTATTTAATTCCTGTTGCGAGAAAGGAAATCTGTGTAATTATTTAATTAGCAATAAAAAGACAAACAGAAACAAAACAGATACACGACAATATATACAGTATTTTTGCATTAAAATGTTGTGCTACACTTAAAAGTGACTTTGTAAATATGGCACCTCTTATTCCACAGATCTGTGTCGAGTGGATATTCAGAATCATCTCTGCTGATGTTACCTGGAAAACAAACAAACAAAACCTATTTTTACTTCTTTATACAAATATTGCACTTCAGAGGTCAGACAGCTAAAAGAGGGATATTGATTGGCTCTTAGGTCTGGTCTACGCTAATGCTGGAGTCCGGGGTCAGTAACCTTCAGCATGCAGCCCATCAGGATAATCCACTGGTGGGCTGCAAGACATTTTTTTTCATTTACCATCCACAGAAACGACAACCTCCCAGCTCCCAGTTGCTGCAGTTCACCGTTTCCAGCCAATGGGAGCTGCAGGAAGTCGCAGGCCACAGGGATGTGCTGGCCGCTGCTTCTTGCAACTCCCTTTGGCCAGGAAGAGCGAACCATGGCCACTGGGAGCTGCAGAGGGACATGCCTGCGAACGATCAATGTAAACAAAACATCTCACGGCCCGCCAGTGGATTACCCTGATGGGCCGAATGCCAAAGGTTGCTGACCCCTGCTGTAGTTGGTCTAAGTTACATTAGTTAAGTTACGTAAGTAACGTAAGTCCATCTATTTTAGATAGACTTACAGAAGTGTCCACACTATACTGTGTCAACAGAAGACACTCTCCCGATGACATAGTTTCTGCCTCTCATTGAGGTGGATTACAGACATCTATGGGAGAACACTCTCACATTAACTTAGCGTGCCTTCACTAGACCTGCTAAATTGATGCCACTGCATTGATCGCAGTGGCACCGATTTAGCCGCAGAATGTAGACATGGCTTTAGTAAACAATTCTATTGATGATGCACAAGAAGGAATGGAATCTGTTATACATATGCCAAATCAAGGGAAGATCACTGTTTCAGCAAAGGTATAACTAACACCCCAATTTTATATTTATTAATAGCAATGATGCACTGGAAAGATCCCAGCTTCATTTTCAGATCTCAGGCTGTTTTGCAGGGCTGGCAGATACTAAAGTCATATTTTAGTTATAACGTATTGACAGTCATTGAGACACAAACATAGCACCCATGCAATGCCATTTGATAGAGTCACTTTGCAAAGCAGGACTGCATTTTAAGTCATTTTTGATCCCTTAATGGAGTTTAGACTGGAAATAAATGTTTTTATTATAATGCCATTCAGGATGATCCAATAACTTGACAACTGGAAGAATAGCTGTTAGTATTTATTCACCATTTTTGCAATATAGAATGTATATGGGGGGAAAAGTTAACATTTCTAGGTTTTACAAAAACTTTTCTAAAATTATCAAACTCTAAAACTTTTAATTTTGTTGCTCAATGTTTTGATAGGAAGTTGTTCAGAATTCCTGTTAATTTTTTTTAAATAGGAAATCCAACAGACGCTCATGGTATGAAAAGTTAAGAGAAAAATTAAAGTTTATTTTCTTTTAACAAAATTATGTCCATTTACTCAGCTCAGCATTTGGAAAGAGCAAACATTAAGGAACACTTTTCATCATCAAAAATGGAAAACTATGATATAATTACAAGTAGAATTTCAGAGGATTCTTCTGGTGGTGGCCATTTTGCTAGGACAGCAGTGTCCTCGTCGACCTTGAAATATCTTACTAATGAGCAGATCATTGTCAAGATAAAACCTTTATTATGAACAGAAACTATGTACAAAAAATCAGGAAACAAAACTTTCTACTATTCTGTGTAGCTGCAGCCTGTGACTGCCCTGTCCTGCGCTTCCCTGTTTCTGCCCAGCAGGAAGCATGTCCCAAGATAACCAAAGACTGCATCTATAGTGTAGAGGAAATATGGTATCTATACATTTCCTGCAGGACCTAGTCTATATTCCCTTTTTTAAAAAAAATATTTTCTGAATTAACTCTTTAGGTTGCTTAAACACAACCCTAACATGCCTCAGTCAGTCTCAGAGGGTGTTCAGTAATTTTCCCAACTTGCTATATTGCAAACACTCTTTAGTCAAATTCTTCTCAGTAACAGACTGTTCAGTCTCATGGTCAATAATAGGGTCAGTTTGTGAATTATTTTCAACTTGTATGTTTGATCTCATTTCCCTTGTCTCAGGCAAGTTGTCAGGTATCTTGAGCAGATGCTTACGATTTCTTCATAAGACTTTGCCTTCGTCTGTGATCACTGAGAATTACTGAGGTAACTCTTCTTTGGTCATTGCAACTTTGTGTCCTGTGCCCATCTTGCCAAATTCTCACAAAGTCTTTGTTTTTTAACTGTGGAAAAGGTCTTGCTCCTTTATTGTGTTTTTTTTTCTGATTGTACTTTCCCAGTCTTTTCTTCTCTAACACAGTCATCCTTTGTTTTTGTCCCACATCTAGTAATAAAGTATTTATTGGTCTGTTATAAATAAGTTTATCACATGATTTTCCACATTGCAGCCATGTAAACTCTGTAGTTGAGTAGTGCTAAATATGATTTTCTGTTGCATTTATTGCTTTTTTTAGCAAGTTCTTCACTATATATGCCCTAAATTCAGCTACACCCCATAGAGAAAGTCACGAAATCTTGTACATCCATACATCAGACCTAGTGTCTTTCAATTTCAGCATACATCCTTTCTGCGGCTATCATAGTGCCCTAGATGCATATGAGACTGGCACCCATTCTGTTCCATGACTCTGTAATAGCACTGCTTCCAGCCTTCATTTTGGAGGCATTTGTGCAGAGTCTGATGTCTTTCAATGGGTCAAAAGATTACAGCACTGGAGTTGATGTCAGAATGTGCTTTAAATCATGGAACACTCTTTCAGGCTCTGGTGTCCATGTCCATTTGGTCACCTTGTGGATGAGATGTTTTAACTGAGTTGTGCAAGATGTATAGTCAGGTCTGAATTTGCAGACATAATTCCACACGTCTAGCAGCCTTTGAGTTCCCTTTTTATCTTCAAGTCTTGACATGTTCAGTTTTGCTTGAACCTTTGATTCACGGGGCAAGATTCCCCTTGAAGGTCAGTCTCTCTCCCAAGTATGTTATTTCCATTGTTTGAAATTGACATTGCTTATTCAGTTTAAGGTTATTAGCTCTCATGATTTCCAGTACGCGCCTCAGTTATTCCTGATGGTCAGTGCCAGTGGTGATTCAGATTACTATGTCATAAATGCACACTTTCACACCTGCTAGACCCTCAAGCATCTGACTCATTGTACAAAGAAAGACTTCTGGAGCTAAACATTCTGAAATGCAGTCTTAGGAAACAGTATTTGCCAAATGGTTTGGTGAAAGTGCACATCTTGGCAGTCTCAGTGTCTAAGGACACCTGCCAAAATCCAGCCAACGCATCTAATTGCTGAAGAATTTGGATCCTGCCATCGCAGACAACAGTTCACTTTGTGTGAGCAAATGGAAGTGTTCTCCTTTTATGTGTTTGTTGAGCTTCTTAGGGTCCATACAACAAGAGGAATCTCCCCTCCTCCTTTTCTTTTTTCTCTACAATTACTAAGGAGTAAACCCAATCAGTTGTGATTTTTCTGTTCTCCAGATGGAGTCATTTGCTGTCAGGTTTTGCAGCTCTTCTTCTAGCACCTTTCTTAAGTTTTGTGGAACTTTTACTGTAGCATGTTCCACAAATTGCCCTTTAGTGTCAGATCCATCTCCCTTAGTAACCGTTCACTGACTTTTTTTTTACTGTTGCGACTCTAAAAACCAGATTGCTCTGAGGATGTTTTTTAATATTGCATATTCACAGGACTGACTTTTTAGTTTTAAATCTGTGAAAAACTCTTCTATTATTTCCCCTTCATTCTGCAGTCTCATCTTGAGCCTCTCTCTCTGGCAACCTTTTCCCCCCTAAGGACACAGTGATCCTCAAACATTTTCATTATGTCCTCAAAGTTTTCTTTTTCTCTCTCTCTCTCTCTCCTCCCACTACCATCTGCATGGAGTGTTTTGTGTATATCTAGAGCTTCTGTGTCTCCTATTGTTCATCCTCCAACTTTATATGTAGCTTTCATATACAGCTCAAATTGCTGTTTGAACCTTTTCCAGGTACATCCAGTATCTCCCCTTATTTTCAGGGCTCATGGGAGAGTTACTTGCAATTACAGAAGCTCTGTAGCAGCCATATCAAAGTTATCTCCCTCACTTATTTAAGTCTTCCAGCACCCTATGCTTTCCAATTCTGGTGCCATGTGGTATCTTACTGTTGAGCAGACTGGTGTCAAGATAAACTATTATTATGAACAGAACTATATAAGAAATTAGATAAACTTTCTTCTCTGTATAGCTGCAGCCTGTGATTGCCCTGTCCTTGGCTTTTTTGTTTCTGCCCCAGCAGAAAGCGTGTCTAGAGTACACAGGAAGTGTTTGCTAAACCAATATGAAGTAGAAGGGAAATTTATTTCAGTCTCATGGGGCCAGATTTTCAGAGATGCTGAGTATTCTCAGATTCCACTGATGAGGTTAACAGGATTTGTGTAGTTAGCACTTCCAAAAAATTAGGCCCTTGCTGTTCTTTGGGCTTCCCTACTGTCAGGGTCACAAATGACCACACTCTTTGCAGCAAGATGGCTGACATTGGGACGAGACTCAGAAACACTAACTGTAGAAATGGTCTCAAACCAAATACTGGGAGCCAAATACCTATGTTTTAAGGAAATCTGGAGTCAGATCCAAATCTCACAGCTAATCCATCTCTAATGAGCCAAGCCAAATCCACAAATAAGAACATCTTCAGACTTTGGGGTGATCTGAATCTAGTTCCAATCATTCCAGCTTGAGCTCATAGACTCAGATTCATAGACTTTAAGGTCTCAATATTGCTGAGCAAGATATGTGCATTTTCATTAAAAACATGTTGAGCCAAAACACAGACTAACTACTATAAGTAGCAGTTTGGACCATTCGTGTAGCATGCTGTAGTATTTTTATGAGGACTGTTTTACTTCAGATATTTGCGATGTTGTAATGATATGCCCTCTTTTCTTGTCTGCTGCAAGTTAACAAAAATCAAAGCAGGCAGTGTTCTGAGATTATTACAGTTATTAGCTGTCAGTAAAAATTAAACTACGGCAGGAAGTTTGTGGAAAAATTCGTAATTAAATGTAAAGTGCATCTGAACTATTTACCCTGTTGAAGTGCATCCTGCCAATAGCAAGAATGTTGTTGTCGTTGGCTTGCCTCCTGATGATATTTTCCTAAGAAAATACATATATCTGATGAAGAGTTTTAATTAGCAATCTTGGCAAGAGGCTGAGGTTTTAGTCCTCAAAGAAAGAAAATGCTTTCAGGGCTTGATCCAAAGGCTATTGGAGTCAACAAGAAGGAAAGAGTGGTAGACAAGCAGACTTAAAATCTCCTCGTGCTGAAGGTAGGTTTAGATTATAGGCAAAACTGGGGGTGGATTTAGGTTTGCAAGATCTCAGTCACATTTTAATTTTACAAAGCCAAAACTAGAGGGGAAGGCATCATTTCAGATTCAGAAGCCCCATTTAATTTAAACCTTCAGATTTGAGAGCCTACCATTGTTCTGAATATTGCTATATACAGCCAGACATTCAGTAGCTCAGTATGAGAATTGACCACCAGTGCTTGAACACTAGTAAAACCAGGCCAGGGAGACAGCTAAAGCAATTCCCAGCTAGCTTGAGCGAGGGTCTGGATTCACACCATGAGCTAAGGTAGTCTTTTCTTTATTTACAGCACACCTCACCACCACTTTTGCATTCATCACAAAGAGTAAGCTTGGCAGAATTCAATTTTTGAGAAGTGTCTGCTTCAGAGATAAAGTGTGGTATTTATTATGTATTTTGATGTGCTGAATTATTATGTACATAGTTTATTATGTACATAGTTTAATCCTATTCAGTGTCTACTCGGCGCTTCGTGGCTTGTCTCTTGTATTCATTAAATGGAGCATCTCTTGTCACTGTCCAGCAATAGTCTGCAAGCATTGATGGGCTCACCCTTGCTCTGAAAGAGTTTTTCCTTGCCACGCAGTGCATGGTCAAATGCATCATCTCGAAGAAGTTCACGAATCTGAGCCGCCAACAAAGACACCTCCTTATCTTAGCTTCACTTAACCTTGGAAATTTCCACGGAGGTACTTGAACGCTGCTTGTGTTTTGTCAATGGTCTTGACAAAGTTCTTCATCAGACCCAGCTTGATGTGTAAGGGTGTAACAAAAATCTTCTTGATTCACAAGTGGTGGAGCTGAAGACTTTTCCTCCAGGCTCCAATGACTGTCGGAGTGGCCAATTCTTTCTTGATGTAGTGGAATCTCTTGCACGACTATCCCTTTTGCAGAGAAAACAGCAATACTTGTGTATCCAGTCTGCAGACCAAGCAAGAGACAAAACACCTTCAAATCACCAACAAAGCTGCCACTAATGTTGGTCATAGTTATGCACTCAAGTTCTTTCATGTTGTCATAGGTTTCTTTCATATGAACTGCATGACAACTGGAATTGAGCAAAACATTGCCATTAGACAGCAAAACAGCTTTAAGACTTGTCTTCGATGAATCAATGAACAGTCTCCACTCATCTGGATCGGGAACGATGTTGAGGGCTGCCACACACCATCGATGTTGTTGCAGGCTACAAGATCACCTTCCAGAAGAAGAATGGGACAAGACCTTTTGACGGTCAACGGAACCTGAAACCGCTAACATCAACCTGCCAGGAGATTCCACTGCTGTAGTCTGGAGCCCAACAGCTAGACTAGAGCCAATCAACAATTTTAAGCATCATTTTCGTTCTCAGTGACCCAGAATTAGTAAAGTTTGACTACATTTATTTCAGAAGCATTTTGGCTGTAGAGCAGTGAAATCAGAGGTAATGAATGAAAACTCAGCACAGTACTTCTGAAAGGTTGCCGACCCCTGTTTTAGACTGTCATCTTCTTTTTGTTCAGTTAAATAGACTGAGCTCGTTGCATCTAATGCTATAAAACATGTTTTTCTAATTCTTTAATTGTATTTGTGGCTTTTCTGTGAAATCTACCTCTCCTTCTTCAGGACACCAAAAAAATACCAAGATCTCTGATATAAAAATCAAAACAAACCAGGAACCTCTCACTTCAAGCACAATTCATAACAGGACATTATATGTACATTGCTACTTTCATAACTAGCCAACCTTTAAATAAAAATTCTTTATATCGTCTCTACACTAAGAATATAAATGAGATATAAATTTAAAATATATTAATTCTGTTGCTAACTTTTAATTTGGATTAAATGAAATCCCCTGTTTTGTACAGAGGGGAAATATTTCCCCTGAAGTGATGAATCATAGCAGTTTATACAGTGAAATAGAGACTGAGTTGACAGGTCTTTGAAACCAAATTAAGCATACACTAAATGTTTTTAGGAACACAAAGGCAAAATGGATTACTAAAAGCAAAATATTTTTAAAAAACTGAATCATTTGTTCTTTCAGTACCTTCATTGCATCACATTTAAGCCAGGAAACAGGCTCATTAGCGGTTTTATGAATCTTTATGGTTTCTCTTTGTACCAATATATTTGTTACTATTGATAGTGTGTCAGCCCAGCGATATAAGTTTAGGGAAAGCAAAGCTATATTTAGTAAATACAAAAGCAATTCACAAAGAAAAAAAACTTGCAATTACAAGGAAACTATAGAATGTATATAATATGTAACAAAATGTGGCATCTTTCAGTGAATTGTAAGTAACATCGCATTAAACAGGAAGAGCTTACAGGATGAGGCTATTGGCTCAGAAGAGCATATAGACTGAAATCCAATATGGCCATTTAAGCCGTTTCCTCTACAGTGTTATACTGTCATACTCACGGTTTTTTTTAAAGTTTCCTATGCTTTGTTGTTAGTGACAAAGGTGTTATTTACCTGACTTCCCACCTGGTCATTTAAAATGCACATACTGAACCTGCCCTCCTGTAGATTCTTTTATCACATGTTCACTTTTCATTTTTAATTTCCTTATTTTTTATTTCTGCTCTGTTTTATATTTTCTCTATTCACACTATTATCACATTTCTATTTTTAGACTATCCCCAGCTGCCTACATTATCTCCTTTATTTCAGAATTTAACTATTTACCCTTAGATCTATCAATGTTCTTTTTTTACACTCTAATTCCTTTTTCGCTGTCCTTGTGTGATGCAACCTGACCTTTCTATCAGCTACCCCGGCACATTTCTCTTTCTTGCTTCTCTCTCTAAATAATAACTCTACAGAGATTTGCTAGCCCCTTTAACCTGAAACCACAAACTAGAGCTAGCTGAAGTGGAGATCCCCTGAAGACCATCAGTATAATTCTTTCCTCCAGGCATTGAAGAATCTTAGACAAGTTAATACAGGAAACTTTGCCTTGCAATTTTCCTTTTGGCATCTTGGTGATTTAATAATCATGTATGACTCTACTATTTCTGAAGCATTAGATGATGAAGGATGACTTTTTCAGACTCACCATGGCACAAAAGAGAATCATGGTGATAAGAGGGAAAGAGAATGAATATCTGTCTTGAAAAGCTAAAACAAAAATATAAAACCAGTGACCCTAACGGGGTCCTTAAAAATCAAGATATGTGGACAGGAAGGCCTGACTGTCCATTGCTTGTGAAGGCTCTTTGAACTGGCAACAGGACGTAAAGCCTTTCACTTACTGGTCTTGTCTTCTAATCTGAAAGTTTCTAAATGACTAAGGCTACAGATTACCTTCATTTGAGGGTAGGCTTTGGCCCTGGTCACATTGACAACAATAGGAAATGGTGGCCATTTTAAGAGAGAACAGTTCTTTGTGGAATTTTCTTTAGATCATTATTCTTCAGCCATTGCTAAAGCATAAACTTTCAGTTATGAGGAATAAATACTAAAATATTAATCTTTAAAAGCTTCTTTAAATATAGGCAGTATATGAGATTTCAGTGCATTTTAACTCAGAAAAGAAGTCCTGAAATTTGGGGAGGATACTGTGTATTTTTCCACCAAAACAAAAAGGTTGAATTCCTGTGATAAGTGCAAAACTCAACTCAGCCTTAACCATACAGCAAGACAAACACTGTGTCAAAAGGGAAAAAAGCAGGCCAGGTTTTATTCCCTGTATTTGTTGCCTTTCATGACACTTGATATTTAGACAGAAATCACTGCATTCTTGCCATCTGGCCATTGCACAGCCCATGTGGCATCTGTCTTTGCAATGCTAGGATGAAGACATTCCATAGTACAGTGTTTAAACATTTATTTTGTTTTTTTACTGCTCTGCAATCAAAACGCACCCATCTCATGCTCTGGGAGCCTTTGACAATCACTAAAACAGACTCATCAGATACCCCCAATGACATCAAATAGCCTAGCAACAACATACATAAAAAAGAAAATCCAACTCCCCAAAGAATCCTCACACCGCTACTACTAGACAGCCGTATCATGGGACATGGAAAAAAGGCAGGCCCTGAAGTGCACCCTCAAGGTTAGCAAACAAGGGCTGTTGTTGACAAACAAGTTCCAAAACATAGATCCCTAATGGTGAACACTCAAGTAGCTGCCTTCTCTTATCCCAATTGGATTTCAGCTCAGGCACCTCTGCTGACCACAGCTGTAGTAGTAGGTCACAGGAAGAGAGGAAGTCTTAGAAGTCTTAAGGCGATTTATATGTCAAAAAACCAACCTTTTAAAATCAACCCAGAAACCAATATGCAGCCAGTGCAGATTGGAGAGCACAGGTTTCATCTGTTAAACAGACACAGAGAATACACCTTTTCTTCTCCCCTTGTTCATGGACACAATACACAAAATATAGTACTAAACAAACAAACGTTTCCTTTCCAATCAACTTATCAAGACTACTAATTGCCACTACCACTCTTATCCCATTTACATCATCTTTAGCCTTTTTTCTTCTCAAAGCCTGAGAGATCAGACAGATCTTGCAACATGGTATCACAATGAAATAAAAAGGAATGTAGACATACAAGGTAGGCATACAAACAATAGCCATCAAGTTAGAAAATACGATGGATTTAGTCATAAACATTGAATAATTAACTTAAATACATTTTGAACACACATCTCCACGCAAAAACCCAAATTTGGAGCTAATTAATCTTAACACACAGCTAATCTAGATATGGATACCACTGAATATGGGGTTAACTTCAAAGAATAGAGCAGGGTTTTACTTCAGCAAGAGGCACCCATTCTGTCACAATCCACTCTGAGCCCTAGCTGTCTCCCTTGCATGGCTGAGAGTTCATTTACACAGGCTGTCAATTAGGAATAAATACCCTTTGAAGTAGCCAGACAGAAAAGTTCAATTGATGCCCTTTGTAAGACTGTAGCCAATTATCAGATAGAGGGGTCCAAAAGTGCAGGTGTCATGGTGGGGAAAGGCTCCGATGTAAAGATTCAGATAGCTCTGAGTGCAGTAACGTGACAACAATGAAGATGTATAGCCCTAGATGTTTTATATGGCAACCATCAACAGCAGACATTTTTTAGAGCAGGATAAGAAATTAAATATCCAACTAAAGTGAAGGGTATTTTCATGTGAAAATAATGCAATCCTCTGGCACAGCAGGTTTAACAGTAACTGGTAGCCTCTGCTCACTGGAGGCCTATGATGTCCAATTATTTCACTGTCAACAATCCACTCCAATGTGGCTGTTTAAAGGTCATGAATCATGTTTCTGGTTCTTTTCCTTTTAGTCCCTCCTCCCTATCATCCCCTCTTCATTTGACGCGTTCTTCATTGTTATCTGCACTGCAGTAGGAACTAAAGACCCCAGTGGGGATCAAGAAACCCCCACTGGTGCTAGGCACTGTCCACACATATAATGAAAAGTTGGCCTTTGCCCCAAAGAGCTCACAGTCTAAGTATAAGATGAGAGACAACAGGTGAGCACAACAGAGAGAGAAGCACAAGGTAACAGTGAGATGATTAGGATTAGTGTAATCCAATCACAAATGCCCAGACCACACACTACATTCTAGCCCCAGGCAAGAGACAGTGTGTTGCTCACTTCTCCTTAGTGTACGTACAACGTGTCTCAGGTGCCGTGTGACCAAAATTCATCACCAAATTTGGTCCACTGATTGGATAATTTGCTTCTCCAGCCCAGGCCAGATACTGAAGGGGGGAGGCAACATGAACACTGATCCATGCCCCGCATGCACTGTTCCTGCAGCAGCCAGGGAGGGAGACTGTGACTCAGATTCTGGGGTGAGAGTAAACTGTGAAGATCTATACCCAGCTCAGCAACTGCTCCCAACAGGCTCATGTAGCGTCAGTCCCAGGTGCAGTGGGGTCATGCCAAGTCTCCACCCACCTTCATAAGGTATTGGGCATAATGGCTATGTGGAGCCTGCTCTCCACTGTGAACATGAAGTGACAGGATGGCACACTGTCCCTGTCCTCCTTTCTGCCAATTTGAAGAGTGGGACATAATTTCTCCCTCTACCAGTAGCTGTCAGTTCTTCAGCAAGCACTGATGTCCATTCTTTTCTCTCAGTGAAGACACATGCCACTCCTGCTAAAGTGATGTCTATGCTGCCCATGACTTAAAAATCCGTAACTGGTCCATGCCAGCTGACTTGGGCTTGTGGGGCTCAGGCTAAGGGTAATTTAACTGTGCTGTATATGGTTGGGCTCAGGCTGGAGCCTGGGCTCTATAACCCTGTGAGGAGAGAGGCTCCCAGAGCTCAGGCTGCAGCTCAAGCCCAAATGTCTACATTGCTGTTAAACAGCCATTTAGCCTGAGCAAGTCTGAGTCAGCTGGCATGGGCTGACTGTGTGTAGACATACCCTCAGCGTGTAACGGGCAAACCACACCACATAGTACCCAAGGACAAATCCTCCCACTTTTACATTTGTCCAGCATTAAGGCAGTTATTAATAATCAAAAGATAGAGTGCAGCAATGGAGAGGCCCTAGAAGTCCAACAAATAATATATGTAAATAAACATATTTAAAATGAAATATCTTTGTATTGTTTTGAATGTGTGAGTCATTGATAAAAAACGAATGTTAAGTAGAGAGCTCAGATGTAAAACCAGTGGTACAAGTACGGTGGTACAGCCCAGTATGCCATACCAGTAAGATATTTATTGCTGGTACGGTGTACCGGAAAGACACAGGAGGAGCCTGCACCCAGTCCTTCCATGCAGCTGCATCTCGAGTCCTCCTGCCTGAGGTCTGTACAGCAGAAGTCTCTGGCACAGCAGGAGGAGGACTGAGCTTCTTTCTCTCCCCACCCACCCTAGGTAACGTGGTATGGATAGGGATCATGGGGAGGGGACAGGGAGGGTGTGGGGGGCAGGGTGGGGAGGAGTCACATGGCGGGTCATGTGCCCCCCATTCGTGTCCCTCCCATGAGTGCAGCATATGGCAAGAAATGATTTCTACTTGTAACACTTTGTAAAACTAAGGACAATTTAGAATATTATGTGCAGGTAATAAGATACAAGACACATACGCTCATTTGGAGTGTGGTATTTAAAAAAAAATCATGTCCTGTTACTTTGTTTTCTGTTTGAGTGCAAATACACAACTGGCAAATTGAGATGCTATTTAACACCAGTTATGAATGGCCACTGGCAGTTTATCTGTTCATACTAGATAGAGGTTTTTGTAGATTGTTTAATAATATATTTGTTAGCCAAATGGATTAGATCCAGCTATTTAGGGGTTGGTTATTGCATTCAGCAGGTGACTTCCAGTTGATCTTCTGAACAGTGAATACCAACTAGTTGATTGGTAGATTTCTCACAGCCAGCTTTTTCACTCTGTGTATGCCAGAGGCTCCAGTCACTGCTGATGTCTTTAAAAGGCTCATAGTGAAAAGCACCTTAATAAGGTGGTCCTACACAATGAGTTTGCTTAGAGTTATGTACCTTCTTTGGAAAATACCACATTTTAAAAAAATATTTTAATGAGGTAAGCAGAGTCAGGATAAGCTGTACCCTGACATCTGGTGGTGAATTATGGGAAGTGCAGAAAGAATGTCGGGAATGTAAAGTCTCAAATATTTGCATAGGCACACCCAGCAAGGAGCCTGGGATGGTTATTTTGACAGCTCTGGGATCCCCAATTTCTGCATTATTGGGGCAGGATAAATAAATGCTGCCAGTGGATTATGTAAATGAGGAACTACCAGACTGCTTTATAACAGAAATGTCTCAATATAAATTAAATGACAGTTGCTAGACAAGGGAAATGGGTTCCAAAACTCAGTGAATGGAGAGAGGTTGTGGGCTGGTGTGTGTACCTGATGCTATGGGCCCCCTTTGAGGGCCTGGAACACCAATTGCACGTTCTCCTCTTTCCACTGTTAAAGAGTAGAGCTAATTTTGATTCCATTAGGAGCCCATCTAGAGACTGCTGAGCTGAATTCATGTTGGACCAATGGTGCACGAGCACCAGGGCTCCGCTACTAAGAGCTGAAATCACTGAAAGAGCTGAACTGAGATCACTGAGTGCTGTGTTAACTAGTGGGGGAGCCTGAAGACCTATCGTTAAGCGGCTGACAGAGCAGAGCAGTTGCAGCGTGTTGGAGCAGCCCATGGAACAGTGAGCAGAGTGAAGTGGTTTGCATGGGGTGGTTGGAGGAGCAGCACAGCTGGTGTGGTGGAGCTGGTCGTGGTGAAGGCTGCAGCAGAACTTCACGGAGAGGTGGAGCAGTTGGCCCTGGCCCATGTAAGGTGCCCCTTAACACCCTGTGTGGACTTCCCCCCCCCTTTCCACTCAGGCTGGGGGGGTAAAACTCTACAGATAAACTCTTGAATTCTGGGGGGGCACTGACCAGAGACTTTTGGGTTGTTGGACTTTGGGGTGATTGGACTTAAGACCTAAGGGGAAAAGGACATTGCCAAACGTACTTGGGGTGGTTTTTGTTTATGGTTTGTGGTGTTCTCCAATGGGATGCTGCATTGATTCCTTCCTTTATTAAAAAAGATTTTGCTACACTCAGACTCTGTGCTTGCGAGAGGGGAAGTATTGCCTCCTAAAGGCGCCCAGGGGGGTGTGGTATGTAAGTGTCCCAGGTCACTGGGTGGGGGCTCAAAGCCGCTTATGTATTGTGTTACTGCCACAGAACTCCTGGATACTGAACCCGGCCCTTGCTGCTGCCAACTCAGAGGGGCAGAAGGGTTACAATAATAAAATTGGGTTTGTTCATTGGAGATTGGCAGTATTTTGTCAGTTTCTCAAAAACCAGTTTCTTCTGCACTTCAAAAGCTATAAACTACAAGTTACATGTATTTTCTGTTGCCTAATGGTTGTCTTTATTTTGACATTTGCTACTTTTTTGGTATAATTATTTTACTAAAATGTTTTCTTCACTGAAAAAATATCTAAGAAAAAATATTGGCAATATTTTTCTGTTAGCTTGACTATTAAGATATGCCAGAGACAAATTCATAATACCTGCATTCTCTATCAGTAGAGTGTAACCAGCATTAAGAATGCTATTTAGCAATCTTAGTGCAAGTTGGATGACATTTAAAATAATCTGAAATTCCATCCATCAAGGTCGTGGTAATGGCCTAGTTTTTATACAGGTTGAGATAGCACTCTCTGAAGATATGCAGATTTTAAAGTTTCTGCCTCAACTGGTTTTTACAAGGTTTTGCTTTCTCAGTTACCAGATCACTGTTTCTGCTGTTGCAGGTCACAGTGCCCCCTAAAACTGTCTAGTGCTACTCTGCATATTGACTTTAGTTTATACAGTTTTCTCTTTCTCTCCATAAATCAGCATGTCAAATATAAAAACAACATTTATGATTATGCCCAACTACTAGAAATCTAGAGTGTGAACTTTGCAGCTTGCAGGAATACTTTTGCCTTTATTCTGCTTTCATTTCTATTACATACAGCGTATGTTGTAATACTTTTTCTGATATTTGAGGTGTTAAAACCTTACAAAATATAGGAAGAGCATATTGATATAGTTTCAAATGATTATAGCCATGGTACTTTGTTTTATTTTTTTAAGTAGTTCTATAACTACCATGTCTTTCTTAAAGAGCCTACTTTGCGCTTAGAGAAGAGAACTAGGAGTCAAGGAGTCTTGGATTCTGTTTCCAGCTCTGGTGCTTCGTTCCTCAGTGACCTTAGCAAGTCATTTCTGATGTGACTACTCAGAAATGTGAATTTAAAATGTGGTTTCAGAACTTCATATCTGTGACTTTGAAATGTGCCTTCTACAAGGGATGGTTGAAAAGTTCCCATTGAAACTTATTTTGATGCAATGTTGAGTTTTTGACAAAAATTTCACTGAGTGAGAATGACTTTCTGTGAAAAAGTTTCAATTTTTCATCAAGAAACAACAGCCCCAAACCCCAAGTCTTTGGTTTTGGCCAAGCTAAAAACATTTTGCCAAAACCAAAACATTTTAATATGGATATACTGCTATAGTACTGCATGGGAATTTTAGTTAGATTCTCCTTTATGGACCAGGTCCTTCAGACAGACTTTGTCTCCCATGATACACTCCCATGGGACTTACGTGATACACTGCCTCCCCCACCAAGAAGGGATAATGTGGTGCATCATGGGAGATGTAGTCCAATGACCAAGCTTGGTTTATAGAGGAAAACCGGAGTTAAAAGCACCCAAATTACACCACCTATGAGGCATCACAGTGACATTTCTGAAGCAAAATATTTTGGATTTTAGTTTAAAATGTTTTGGGGTTTTATTTTATTTTGAAAAATAAAAGTTTTTTTGTGAAAGATGTTGAAAACGATTTTTTCCCATTTTCATTGAAATTTTCCATGGGAAATGAAAAAACACTGACAAGCTTTACTTTCTACTAACTTTGTTCCATTCAAATTTTGATTGCTCGGATATTCACAGAAAAATCACACAACAGGATTATGAGTGTGGCTGAAGCAGTTTTAAAACACTAGCAGTTTTCAGTATTTACTCTATTCTAACAATACCTCCCTACTTTGTATAGAGTTGTGAAGATCTGGTATCCTATAAATATGTTTGATAGATGTTCATTAATGCTAGTAAATTGTTTTATGGTCCTCAAATGAAAGGGTGTTAGAAGTGCAGAATATAATTAACCAATTCAGTTTAAACTCACCTACTTCCTGCTGAATTTATTTTTTGTTCAGCTGATGAGCTCACTTCCTATTGAATCAAAACTTCATCTTTATAACATTAATTAAACCAGAGAAACCCATAGCACATCTGATAAAACTTATTAATGGATTTTCTCAAAGTATAAAATAAATTGACAAAATGTTTAAGTGCTTCCCTTGTCCCTATTCTGCCATATTAACCTACTAACCAAATTAAATTTCTAGTAGCTTAAAAGAGCATGAAGTAATTGAACATACTGTTAAACCAGAGTATTAGAAAAATATAATGAGAATATTAGTTCAGCAGTATAATCCTTAAAAACCCCATTTATGAACTAGAGCAAATTAGTGAAGTTGTGTTGCCTTGTCAAAATGAAATAATAAAAGTGATACCAGGACCATAGCTAAATTACTTATTTAGGTCATTGCCAAACATTATTCTATGCAGTTACTTTAATGGACAAATGATCAAAACATTTTTATCAGAAGGGAAAAGACCAATAGTTCAAACAGAAGGTCATAAAACTAATGGTAGTTTGGGACTTCCCAATCTAGAGATGTTATATACTGCAAAATGTCTTTCACAAATGCCCTCCCCCTTTTTTCTTTTTGAATCTACTGTATCTTTTTCTAACTGTTTGGAAGCTCAAGAAATGGCACAATTTTTAATTCAGTTGTTCTTCGCTGCCTAATTAAAAATCATCCCAATATCTCTTGCAGTAAGGATCCATGAATTGATCAATGTTTTACCAGATTTAGCCCATTGTTTTTACTATTGGAACACTTAAAAATTCATGATAAATCCCTTTTTGGAGACTGTGGTGAATGACAGGGATTGCTTCTTCAAGACTTTTGCCTGAGGGGCTTACCCATGTGCCTTTGCATCCTGACAAAAATGGCTTTGACATGGGAAATCACCAGCCATGGAGTTATATAAGTTATTTGATTTGATTTCTGCTTGCCTACAGCACCCAACCCACTTCCTACGCAATAATCTCAGTAGTGAAACCTGCATCTGCATTTCATCCAGTTTTTAAAGTTTAAGTGATTTTACTAGCATTATCTTTCCTATTTGTGCATATCAGTCTCAAAGAGAGATAAATGTTTTCATGAATCCAAAACAAAATTAGAAGAAGATGTATTGCACACCTGCACTCTTTTAATATGTGGGCTGCTTGGCAACACTGTGCACTGGAAATCAGAATGGTAATCTCACACACATTAGTTGTCAGTGTCCTATAATTAGCATTTTGGGTCAAGTGTTTTAAGTTATATAGCAGCAGTACAAAAACAAGTTACCACCAGAGTCTGACTGATATTTCCTACATGGGTTTTCATCAATATACTGGACTACAAAGGCTATAAAATGCTCTAAAGTTGTACATGGTCCAGAGAGACTGATCTGGAGAAGATAAGGCTCTTAAGTTCCATTTTCAAGATTGATATGTTGAAGTGGTAGAAATTGCTTTGTATCAGCACCTTCTCCATTCAATTACAAAAGTGAAGAACTTTTGGGAATAAACATTTTTCATCTAGGGAGCAAAGCTGATACTCATTTCAGTGACTCATACATTAGCCAGGTCTTGAGAGATAGATGACACCACTAGACAAATTCTGAAACCAATGCTGCATCCTCCAGAGAGTCCCCTGATGGTAATAGGCGGTACTGCATGTTACAGTACATCATACCACATTATTGGCTCTATTCTCTACTTCTTTAAACGTTGTTGAGTCTTGTTCACCTGTGCCAAGTGACAGTCAAATGTTACCATTCTGATCTGGCAGAGACTTACACTCAGTTGACACAGGTGTAAATGACTCCACAAGATGCAGGTCAACAGAAAAATCAAGACTAACGTCAACAGTGTGACAGACAGCTGGGGCTTAGCCAATCAGCTTCTGATGACCAGCTGCCCCGGCATTTTGGGCCAGGTTATGGCCTTTACCCATCTGCACAGATGAGTAAAACGTGGTTAGTGTCAGCATTGATCCAAAAAAATTGACATCACACTGCAGGTGACCCACAGACCAAAAGAAAACTGCACCTTCTCACAGGATGGTGTAGCTGTCACGGCAAAGCATGGTAGAGTCCCCAGAGGACTACTGGTTCAGACAACCAGAACTCCTTCCTGGGTGCCCCAGTGTAGCACATCCCCACTGCATTCTCACATCCAGTGTAGTCTGTGGTAGTAAGCCACAAACTAATGCATATATGGCTCACTGCCCTTTCTTACTCCATTTCCTCTCTTCTAGGTCCATGATATGTCTTGAAGTCCTTCTCACTTGTTCCATGACATAGAGAGGATGGAACCTTCTTCATCTTTTGTATTGCTTTGCATATTCTTCCCAGCTTTAGCAACCCCTAGGTGGGATGGATACATTGAGATCTGCTCAATAAGCCTCTTAAACAGTGGTTATTGAAGCATGTTTTCTACCATGCTGTAATAACTGAGAGAATAAAGGCCCTTGCTACCTTCTGGACATCCCAAGATGTTACAAAATGCATTGAGTTATTTTTGCTTTTGCTTCATCTGTCCATCCTCCCAAAACACTTTTTATAGCACTGATTTAATTGGGGTTTTTTGTTTGTTTTTAATACACTGTTGCTTTCAATTACCAAATGACAGATCAATTGATGGGTACTTTTTTCTTTACCTCCTTCTGTTTTCATATTTCTCACTCTTACACGAGGTGATGATATTTTTAGACTATAGAAGTACCCATAGCATTTGCTGAACATTGCTGTCTGTGTTGTACTGTCACAGTGTCACAAAGTAGCCCTCTGAAAATCAAGGCCAGAGAATCTTGTCCAAAGGATTCCATAAGAATTAGCTAAAGCGACCACACCCAGACATCATTTCAGGAATTGTTTGGGAGTAAGCACTCATCTGCATGGAGTGAAAAGGAAGTTGCAAGATGTATGAATAGAGATGCCCTTATTCTGAATTGGGCTTAGGCTAGGATGACATCCCAATTCTGTGACTAATGTGTGAGAGCATAACCAGCCACTAGATATCATACATGTCATTTGTGGTGGTTGTGCATCCAGGATTTGCTTATCACAGGAGAGCAGGAGTGAGTAAAGAATGTATTCCTAAAAGGAGATGTGATTAAGCTCCATTTACCCATGTTACCCTACATTACATGACTGGGAAGCTGGCTTCAGTGATGTTTGTTACAGCTGAACCTTTGAGTAGTTCAGGAGTTCTCAGACTTTTGTACTGGTGACCCCTTTCACACAGCAAACTCTAAGTGTAACCCCCCCTTATACATTAAAAACACTTTTTAATATATTTAACACCATTATAAAGGCAAAGAAGGGTTTGGGGTGGAAGGTGACAGCTCATGACTCCACAAGTAATAACCTCGCGACCAGTGATGAGCTGCCAAAATCTTAACAACTGGCTCCCTACCAGGTCTTCAGTGGCACTTCGGTGGCGGGTCCTTCACTTGCTCCAGGTCTTCAGCGGCACTTCGGCGGTGGGTCCTTCAGTGTCGCCGAAGAGTACAAACCCCACGTGCTTTTTTACGTGTTTTTTTTTTAAGTCATCCCTGCCAGGGCCCCGTCGAAACTGTTTGAATCGGGCCTCGCACTTCCTAAAGCTGGCCCTGCACATCAGGGTTGCAAAATTGTGTTGGGGGCTGGGTAGGGAAGGCTGTGCCTCTCAAAACAGCCTGTCCCCCCTCATCTGACCCCCACCCATGTCCTACCCCCGAATCCCCCCCTCAGAACCCACAACCCATCAACCCCTCCCACTCCTTGTCCCTTGACCACCCCCTTCTGAGACCCCCACACTAACTGCCCCCCAGGATCCCAGCCCCTATGCAACTCGCACTACTCCCTGTCCCCTGACTGCCCCAACCACCCATCCACACTACCCTGACAGACCCCCAGAACTCCCATGCCTACCCAGCCCCCTCCGTTCCTTGTCCCCTGACTGCCCCCCCAGAACCTCCGCCCCCTCCAACTGCTCCCTGCCCCTTATCCAACCCCTGGCCCGGCCCCCTTACCATGGGCTCAGGGCAGTGTGCATGGATGCTGTGTGGCCCGCTGGATCTCGCAGCCTCACCCCCTTACCATGCCACTCAAAGCGGCAGGAGCTGTGGAGCTGCCCAAGAGTAGCCGAGAGCGCTAGCGCCGGCAGCGCGTCACACTGAGGCTCTGCGAGAGGGAAGAAGGCGGGGGAGGGGCTGGGGGAGCCTTCCCAGCTGGGAGCTCATACAGTCCGGACAGGATGGTCCTGCGGGCCAGTGTAACAACAGAAAAACTTCCCTCTCCCAATTGCCCACTTCTTTAACAACTGGTTCTAAACCGGCTTCTAAATTTAACAACCAGTTCACATGAACCGGTGCAAACCAGCTCCAGCTCACTACTGCTCCAGACCTTTGAGAACCCCTGGAGTAGTTCCTTTGTGCTGCAGAGCAGCTGAACAGGAAGGGGTTAACTCCCAGGCCCAACTGAACTAGCCAAGCTTAGTATAATGAAAGCTATGTGACAGAGCTGAGCAGTTACCTGTGTGAGAGTGAAGGGAACAGACAGTAACAGGAGTGCAGGGCAGAGACAACTAGAAAGTTGTAAATGCTGTCTAAATTTGAAAGATCTGGAGGAAGAAATTATTGGCTGTCTAGTATGGGTATCAAAATGATGTATATCCAAAACCAGTCATGAAATAGTATTTAAAATCTGTATGTGGCGGCACAAATCAGTGAAACCAGTTATATCATCAACTAGGCATGTCCTGCAGTGCTGACATTCAGTGAGATAGTTTGCAGCAGGCAGTTTTACTGGTATATTTTTTCCCATTCTGTGCTCCTTGCCTAACAAGAAGGCATTTTGCATACTTATGCCCCAATGCTGCAAACTGCACTGCACATGCAGAATTCTGCACCCATACAGAGGTACATTCACTGTCTGTAGCTTTTCAGGTCAGGACCGAAGGGCCAGAAGGTGATGTTGCCAAACCCAATTACTGAGGAAGTCAGGAGTCAGGCCTCAGAAGTGGCATAAGATTTTTAAAATACATTTGGAACTCACTTTATTTTACTTCTGGCTTTAGAGCCTTTATTGTTCACTAGAGCTGGGCAGAAGATAAGGGAAGGATCAATGGAAAACTTCAAACTTTGGGACAAAATATTTAGATTCAGTAAACCAAATTACCTATATTCCAAAATGCTGCCATAGTGCCTCATAGGAGCTGCAGTTTGAGTGCCTCATGCTCCCTTTATTCTCCACAGACCAGGTTCTCTTGTCAGCCTGCATCTACCATGTGCCATCCACTGTCTTCCTTCTTGGTGAGGGGACATCGTGTATCATAGGAGTCACATGGCCATTGTACGTCATGAGAAAAGAAATTCAGGTGGGGAGCCTGATCCCAGGGGTGGCTCTAGACATTTCGCCGCCCCAAGGAGGACGGCATGCCGCGGGAGGCGCTCTGCCGGTCGTTGGTCCCACGGCTCTGGTGGACCTCCTGCAGGCGTGCCTACAGAGGATCCTCTGATCCCGCGGCTCCACCGAAGCTGCGCGGGACCAGCGGACCCTCTGCAGGCACACCTGCGGGAGATCCACAGGAGCCGCCTGCTGCCCTCCCGGCGACCGGCAAAGCGCCCCCCGCAGCATGCCGCCCCAAGCATGTGCTTGGTGTGCCGGGGTCTGGAGCCGCCCCTGCCTGACCCCCAAAGGAGAAGAGGCCAGGAGGCAACAAAACTACAATTCCCATGAGACACAGTGATGGCATATCCAGAATGAAATGTTAAGGGTTTGGCCAAAACCAGAACATTTTGGTGTTCAGTTTTTTCGACAAATCAGAAGCTTCACAGAAAGCAGATATTTTCAACAAAAAATTCTGTTTAGTTGAAAACTCAGTTTTTGGTTAAAAAAAGTTTTGACGTAAAATTTTCAGTCAGCCCTAGTCTTCACGTTTCTACTCTCCTCTTCAGTCATGAAGGCTAGACATTCATTCTTTTTTAAAAAAAATGAAAACTAAGTATCTCATGTATTCACTTGACTTGGGGTTTTTTCTTTCCAACTCAACCAAAACTTCTTTTGCTGAATATGACCTGAATTCATGAATAGTTTTACTCAACTGAAAAGTATATATTTCTGACAAAAACTATTCACCAAAAAAAAAAACCCATTGAACTTAACAATTAGTACAGAGACTTCTTGGGTTATCATCTATGAGATGATGCACAACTGAGTTTAGTGAGTCTATTTCATAAGAGATTATAAATATTCCCCTTGTATTTCCCCTCAGTGGTCCAGCAGGGCCACACATTCTCAGGCTTCCTGCTCCCCAGTTGTTGTCTCTAAGGTGGAGACATGTGTCTTTCCCCCTTCTGACAAGAGTATTTCAAGGCTGCATATTCCCTGCCTTCAGGTTGCCCTAAGACACCTGCTTGCTTTATCCTCAGAGACAGTTAACAGCTGTAATGGCTACATTTATAAGGTACCATGGCAGCACTTCTTTGCAGCCTACCTTATGCTTAAGGTAAAAAGCACTACAGAAAAGGCATATTAAAAACAATAAAAGAACTTATGTACATTAATAAGCTTACGAGACATCATCCTAACATGAATGTTGGCAGGAGCCATCCTTCAATCTCCCGACCCAATGGGATTTCTTGTGGTTACCAGTTCATCACAGCTTCAGCTCAGATCAAGCACACAGCCTTCTGAGGCCTCAGGATTGGGGCCCTCCATGGACCAGAAATCCTGTCCATTTGCTGGAACAGGAAGAAGGCCCTGAGACAGTTTAAAACCAGGCTATTTATCCAAAACCCATTTATTTGTCTGTTGATCCCTGGAGAATCCAGACTGAGCTAGTATATGCAGCTAACAATCCTTTGAAGCCACCTCTCTGGAGATAATGGAGGAAATACATTAGCTTCCCCACCTCTGTATTAGAAAAGGTACACACAATGCCACAACCCATATACTGCATTTTTAATATGCCTCCCAAAGGTATTAACCCTAATTCAATAAAGTTTAACTTCATTCCATAAAGTTTGTTCTGTATATTGTCAGTCTGTCTCAGTTCCTTCTCCTGTATCTGTCTTGCCCAGATCGTGAATGAAGCAAGATCAGACATACAAATAGTTACTATTGGCTTGTTCAACTTGAACCTAAGAAATAGTAAAATCAGTTCCTACACCCCATTAATCATAATTAATATTAATTTTAAAATTATAGATTTTACTTTTCCTCTGAAACCACCCATTGGTTTGCAAAGTTTTACACTAGTTTGCAAAGTTTTTTACAACTATTTTAAGACATCCCTCAACAAAATACCGCTCTCAGTTATATACAGCAGGAAGCAGTGTATAGATTCTTTGCTTTTCTCTCTTCCGGACATATTGCTCATGTATATGCTCAGATGTCTGATCACCTTGCATTAGAATATTCATGGGATATAAACAATGTAAAAATATGAAAACCAATAGGATGTAGCAGGAAAAATGTACACTCTCTTGGATAATGCTGATGTTTCTAAGGTAACGCTCTTTCTATTGTATGGGAACTTGAAACAAATCTGTTCTATGTAGAGAATCATAGAACTGGAAGGGACCTCAAGAGGTCATCTAGTCCAGTCCCCTGCATTCATGGCAGGACTAAGTATTATCTAGACAATTCCTGGCAGGTGTTTGTCTAACCTGCTGTTAAAAATCTCCAATGATGGAGATTCCTCAACCTCCCTAGGCAATTTATTCCAGTGCTTAACCACCTGAACAGAAGCTTCAAAACAACATTTTCAGTTAAAAATATACTTCATCTTGTAAAAATAGTCATGACTAGAGATGGGCAATTTTTTAAAATGGTTTTGCAAGGGCGAAAACCATTTGCCAAATTTGAGTTGAATATGATGAATAGTTCTGGTTCGGGGAGAAAACTTCAGAAGAGTCAAAACATTTTGACTTTTCCATTCAAAACAGCATTTCAATTTTTAAGTTTTAAAGTTTTTTTTTTTACTAAGCACACACAAAGAGGATGAAAAAACATCTGAAAAGGCCACATTGAAATGAAAAACTCAGGAGGAAAATGACTGAGTCAATGAAAATGAAATGTTTTGAGTTGATGAAAAAAATTGTTTAGTTTTGAATTGAACTGGATTTTTCAGTTTAGTCCCCAGACAAAAAAATAATCCATTTGCGCAGCTCTAGTCATGTCCTCTGGCTAATGTAGTATTGTTGGCTATCAGGATTAGAAACATATTTACCTATCGCAAGTCTCATGAAACTGAATAACACAAGGAAAATGGGAACTTAAAAATCTTTACACAGATTCCATTCAGTAGAAATGCACTTCCAATCTGGTTACCTTTCAGTCAAGAACAGGCCACCTCCATACCGTATTACTTCTCTTCTAGGGCTAGATGCTTACTTATCTTTTGCATCAGTAGCCTCCATCAACTGTATCTTTTTCTGCATCCTTTAATCTTTACCCACAATGACACATGTAGTGCACTTATCAGACAGTGAAAAGATATGTTGGGGTATGGGGGAAGCTATTACAGAAATCAATATTTATATATTGGAAACTATTTGCTTGTTACTTTAAACCTCTTCCTCAAAACCCTTATTTTGATAAGTGCGTTTTGCAGACTGTCCCATCAGTTGGGAAAAGGTATACTTTGGAGATTTCAAGACCACCAGAACCCTTCTATCAACATTAATGTTATCTGGTAGTGATTGAAAAGGGATTGAGAGTTCCATTTAGGTGACCAAAACTGTCATCTACAGGCGGTAGAAATCAGATTCTCTTCCCTAGTATGAAGACTTGCTGAGTCAGTTATACATCAAAGCTCCATTCTCATAAGGAATGGAACAGTGAGAAAGATACACTAAGAGCCAGGTGCACAGAAAATAGCTACACTCTAAATCTTTTTCCATAAGTACCACTTGTAGTTGTGCTGGTCAGTTGCTAGCTATCCATTCTGTACTGAGTACCAGGAGAGGCGTGTTCTTGGGGAAGCTATCTTGTCTTGTTTTGTAGCTTGTTGCTCTTCTTAGTGACTATTTAAGGAGCACTGTGACTCCAGATACTATGGCTAAGCCTCTCCACCACCCTCAAATCAGTTCAAATTCTACTTCTCAAACACAAACAAGATTTTTCTGCTAATTACCTCCAGTTTCTCCAGGACCACAATTCAAGGGTCTGAGCTATTAATAATGTTTATAGTTTTATATGCTGTATAACTTGGCCTGCCTAATATCTGCAGACATTTATTTGTAAACTTACTATGCTGTTGTAGTAAATATATACTATTTATAGGAAGATAAATTGAAGAAGAAAACCCAACTTATCTTATTTAGGGCCTGTAAACTTCTCTTCATTTGAGTAGCCCTGATGAAGTTGATATTCATGGGAGTGAGGGTTTTGCAGAACTGGGGCAATTAATTATAAAATCTCCATGACATCCTTGTGTATGGTTTGCAAAGTGCATAGCATAGTCTCACTGCTACATACATTTGAAAAAATCACACCCATCCAGGGTACCAGGATTAACTGATCTGAAAAACCTTGAAGATTTTCTTCCAGCAGCATCCCTGCAATCTAAGCCCAGTCTCATTCTAAATAACCTTTAAAGGGTCTTAATTTATACTTCCTAGTTTGCAGCTCCAGAACCTTTTCTACAGCTACCCAGGAACATTATTGCCTATGTCCTTGGAAACTCCTTTCCCTGACAGACCCAATGCTGTATTATGTGTTTTTAGATAAGTTTCTTTTTTAAAAAGCATATAGTTTATATAACAGCACAGTCACACAAGACTGCACTGGAAGATCCATCCAGATTTCAGTCAGTGAATTTTACAAATACAATAAACACAAAAATCTATATTGCATGCCCCCTTTTCAGCTAATATCTTCTGCATTAAAAGAGCAGCCATTCACCTCAAACTTCAAAAAGAGAAAGAGCTGATCTATAAGCTTGTCTCTAAGCAGGAGCTTACCACTGTAAATTAGACCTATGAATCATAGTAATGGACAAGGCTCCCATCTATTACTAATTCAATCCACTGAGATAAATCTGTCTGAAGAGGAATACCAGACAGTGGTCTTAGTTCACTGGGTGCAGCTGACACTTCAGCCTGGCTAGCTATGGTCCCAGGTGGCTGGTGTGTCATCTGGGGATTACCCTACATAGTGCACTTTCTCCATGCCTTTCTCTTGGCATGTCTCCTATAGCTATGTGGTTGGCACCCAGTGATTTCTCCAAGCAAGGATCATCCTCAGCTGGAAAGATCTGCCAGCTGCCAAGCAACTTTTCACTAAACAGAGTGGCAAAGGGAGGCCGAGAAAGGATCAGGATTGAGCACAATTTCTTGTTACTAAACGTTTGATGGTGATCAAAAAATCATTCCTTGAAATAAAAATACTGGAATTGATTAATAGAAAAAAATGATACTGGCTTTAAGTCAGGAAGCAAAGTTTAATAGTGTTCATGACAGATTTAGGACCAAATGCAGCAGCATTTTATACTGGATTTGACCCTCAGTAACAGACTTAATTATTTTCTCAATCTCTGCAGTCAGAAAGGTTGAAAACCAAGCAGATACAGCTTGGTGGTGAGTTGAGAGAAGGGGATTTGGTGTTTCCATAGCATCAGTCCCCCTTGCTGATACCCAACAGAACTGCTACCTTGAGCGCTCCTCCAGGACAAGAACTAGGAACCCTGTTCTCCCAGCGACCCTGCAGAGATCCCCACCTAACTTAATGCCAGTTACAATATTGTTTTGCTGAGAGAAACTGATAAGTGCATGGTACACAAACCTGAAACTGGGTGTGAACACACTGTTCAGTTAATGTAACTGTCAGGATAAATTAGTCTGAGCCCCCCACTTAAAGGAGTGGTGAACCTGCCCAGGAATTATAGACTGGGTTAGTGGAACAGCTTTTTGCTGAGTATTATTTTGGGCCAGAGTGTTTGGGGGAGGCAGAGACAGACAGATGGAAGAAGCAACTGAAAACCTGGTACCCGACCCTGAAAGAAACCTGGGGAGAGGTTTTTGGGTCATGGAATAGGCTGAAAAAAAGAGTGACTGTGGTACTGTTTCCTGCTGTTTGATCCCTTCTGAATTCAGAGACCCAGGACTTTGGACCTTCTTTCTAAATAAAGAAAATGGCACCAAATCAAAGAAATACCTATCATCAATTTCCACTACCAAATGGAGCATCCCCAGTTGCCGAATTCTGACTAGCCACTCAGATCAAACAGGGGCAACAATATCTACTGTCCTCACCAAGAGCATGAGTACTATGTGGTTTGAATCACAAGAACAGGTTTTACAGTATTCAGCCAGTCTAACTGGGAGGACATGCCTCAGAGGGCATCTTGCAGTCTTTACAGAAAGGAGTGCATTGTGCTCCTGCCAGCTAGTGCTTGCTGCCCACTAGAGTGGATTGCAATTATTTATTTTAGGGAAAAGGAAGAAAAAAGATTGAGTGGAAATTAGTTTGTTTTTCAGTCAGCTCTGCTTCTGGCAGCAGCATGTTCACTAGTCAAGGAGAGGTATGGAGAAAAGAGGCTGGAATTCTCCCTAACCAATCCCCACACCATGCTCTTCGGAGACTCCGTGGGCTAGCACATTAGCTAACCAGCTCTCTAGGGAGAGAGACTGAGGGATTCTATATCAGTGCTGGCCCCAGGGTAGAAGTTCCCTACCCGCTCTGGCATACCAGTACAGCAGAGTGGGATGTAGCTCCAGCTGTATTAGAAGCTGATGATACACTTTAGTGGAGTAGGATGCTGGAGCAGCACTCCCTTTTTTCAGACAGAAGGCTTGCCATTAGTTAATTTTAGCTCTAATGTTCTGCTACAATAAACACTTTTAATCGTGTTTAGTTAAGAAATATGTAAAGAACATGATAAAAATAGAATATTTAAAAAAACACAAAGTCCATACATCTTGAAAAAAGTGTTTTCAGATCTATCTATTTCAGTGCTTCTGCAAAACAAATGATTGCTCATTTCACATTAACAATAGGACACATTCTGAAGAGAGCTACTGTAAGACTAATTGGAGTAAACTGTGGTGTGCACATTTGCCACTTGGACAGTCTTAAAGTATTTTTTCAAAGCCCAGGCAACTCCTTTTCTCTCACTGCATCTGCACTTAGTGAAATCATCCACTGAGAATTGGTTTCAAAAACAGGCTATAAAGCAAGTTTGCCAATGAAATCTGGCCATAAATATATTGCTCTGTCATCTGAAATGAGGTTATTACCAGTTTTATTTAGATCAAAACTGAAGGCTAGATTCTCAAAAGGACTTAGGTGCCTAGACCTCAGAATCAGGCCCCACTGGGATTCACAAGACCCTTGCTGAGCCATTGCCAAACCCTATAGTGCCTAAACTTGCTCAGCACCTAAATGTTTGCCGTAAAAGTTCTCAAGGTGCCTATGTTTCTGTCTGTGGGCATGCAAGCTTTCAGCCCCATGCCAGCTGTCTGGAAGCCCAAGGCTTAGAGCAATGCACAAACTAGAGGAAGATTGATGTGCCTCCAGCTAACTCACCTGCCGGGCCTGATCCAGCTAGTGTACTCAGACCTCACCTACCAGATCAGGCCCTTACAAATGAGCTTACACAAAACAGAGTAGGAGCTCCCTCATAGCTTTCAGCCTAGTGGCTAGGATACTCATCTGGGACACAGGAGACCCCTGGTTAAAGTTCCCCCTCTGGCAGAAGGCATCTAAACAGCGATCTGTCACCTCTCAGGTGAGTGCCCTAGTTACTGGGCTATGAGATATTCTGATGCAGGGGAGCTCCCTCAGTCTCTCCTGATGAAGCTGTTACATTGTGGATAGATTAAAAAAAAATCCATTGGGGCAGGAATTGGCTCCTGGGTCTTCCATGTCCAAGGTGAGTGCTCTAACCACGAGGCTACATCATCACTCACTCTCTCTTTCTCTCTCTCTCTCTCTCTGGTACAGTGCCTCTCTCATTATTTATCCACAGTGCAATAGCTTCAATGGGAGAGAATGAGGGAGCCTCACATCAGAACATCCTACAGCACCTGTGGATGATGCACTGTCCTGCCAGGTGGCCAATCCCTGTTCAAATTCTTTCTCCCCCTCAGCTGGAGGGAAGACTTGAGCTAGGTCTCCCATGAGTACCCTAACCACTGGGCTAAGCTGTGAGGGAGGTCATCCTCTGCCTCTTGTTTGCCAAATGCTGGACATGTTAGCTCGGATATGTGGTAGGGCTGACATATAGACAGTTGTAATGCCCCACGTATGACGGGTATAATCTGTTCATGGACAATCAACAAATGAGAAAGTCACCAATGGCCAATGCACCCATGGCAGACCAGGTGCCAGCTCATGCCAAGGCCCCAGGCCTCACTGAACACTCACAAATGTATAACTAGAAGCCACTCTGGCTCACCTATCCATTAGCACTGTTAAAATGGATGTTAAGTTTATAAGAATATGTTTAGACTTGATGAAATGTTTGTAGGATGCTACAGGGCCGCTCAGAGGATTCAGGGGGCCTGGGGTCTTCGGCAGCAGGGGGCCCCCGCTTTGGCAGTAATTTGGTGGCGGGGGGTCCTTCCGCTCCGGAACCCGCCGCCAAAGTGCCCTGAAGACCCACGGTGGGGCCCCCGCTGCCAAATTACCACCGAAGACCCGGCACTTCGGCGGTGGGTCCCACTTTGGTGGTAATTTGTTGGCGGGGACCCTGAAAAATTCTCGTAGGGGCCCCTGTGGGGCCTGGGACCTGGGGCAAATTGCCCCACTTGCCCCCCCTCCTCTGGGCAGCCCTGGGATGCTACATGTATTGAGCTCACTTATACCATCTGAATCTCATGGTAAAGTTATATTGAGATTTTGCATTGTTATTGTGTAACTCACCAAACAGGAAAGCAGCATTAATTAATGTAAAATGCTGGTCCTGAACACGAGAACATCCACTGAAACCAAAAAAGTCATTGTGAAACAAAGGAAAAAGACTGTTGATTGCCCCCCACCCCTACTCCCAACCATTCAGAGGAGACAGGAACAGACACTTGTTCCATCAGTTTGAACTCTGGGGGAAGAGAATAAAAATCCCTAACCAGAAGGAAAACTTGCCTAGGTGTCAAGATAGACCAGAGTGCTCAAAGGGACGGTCTGTAACTCCATGTTAAGGCTATTATAATGCTTGAGGAGTTCACACTTGATACTTGGTTGGTGCAATCAAATTCTAGAACACACAACCAATTTGGGGTTTGTGCCCTGGTCATGCTGACTAGTAACTTTCTCCATGAGTAGTCTCACTGATCTCTGAACGTGGCTTTGAGTAGGTTGTATTACAAGTTGTTTGCCCATCACAAGCTGTAAGTGATGCTTTGTTTCCATTAGCATTCATTGATTTCAGACTATTTAATTAAATGCTAGGTTGAACAATTCTTGCTAACTTGAAGTTTTCTATGACAGATCAGAAGAGGAAAATCTATTTTATTGTTAAATCATATTTTAGTAATGGGAAATATGATTTAAGACTACTGTAACTTAAATTGCATATATATATATATCACTTAAATTTTGCTACATGTTCACGTTAATTAAAATGCAATACAAACCATCAGAAAACTTGAAAAAACTTTGGATTTCTTAATCACAGGAAGGTTTTCTGTTCTGCATAGCCCTTTCAAGGATAACATGCTTCCCCATTATTCTCCAGAGAAATGGTGATTGTGTATAGGAATCATTTCTTAAACTAAATTTGATTACTGCTGAGCTCTTCACAAGATCACTTGACAAAATGGTTGCATTTATCATTCAAGACTAATCTCAGTTTGCTTCTCATTGAGACTGGATGAATCAAAGAAACAATCCATTGATAGAGAAACTCTTGAAATTCGTAAATTCTGAATTGACTCTACTATGTACTCAAGTCAAATCCAAGAGAAATTATAAACCTTAAAGGTTTAAACCTTATTGTATTTTAAGTTGGCTCAACATACTTAACTGATCATGAAAAAAGGAGACACAATAAATAATCAGAGACTGTGAAGACTGCAAAAAAAAAAAAAAAAAGCCAAAAATGCATATGGCATTTCTTCTAACCCAGGGCTAGGTTGTGCTTTGATTTTATTCAGCCTTGCACAGGACTAAGGCTTCAACTTGCTTCCTACTTGGCCTACTGAGCACAGAGGGGGAGAGTAGGAGTTGCACACCCACTGTCTGCAGTGGGAAATAAGTAGGGAAGGAGGGGCAAGGAGTGGGAGAAAACATAGCTGGGCAGTCCGCAGGAGGGGAGCGGGGGGACAGGGTGGTGAAAAATGATGCTGTACCTTGGAAGGGGTGTAGTAATTTATTTCCCTCAACTCTCCACTCACCTCCAAAATAAGAGGTCAGCCTAGGGAGGAATTGTGTATTGAGGCATAAGTTCCTTCCCAGGACTCCTCTTTGAGCGGCACACCTCTGCACTGTCCCATACTAAGGGTGTACTCCAAAGGCTCCACCTAGCCCTCAATAAATAGCCTTAAGAATACACATAGTGGGGGTGAGGGGGTGTGTGCCCAGGAACAAAAGTTTCCATTGTATACTGAATTGCAAGTGTTATTCTACTGTTACTGTAAAACAGACTTGTTGCAGAGTTGGGTACTGCTAGTATTTGTTATTATTCTATATAGAATAAAAATGCATGTGAATAAGAAACCCCAAAAAGCTAAAAATAAACTAACATTTTGAAATAATGATATTTTTAAATAAATATTTCAGACCTGCAAAATATTCTTTTTTTCTTGCTTTATTTCTGTGACTCCAGATGTGTCATGTTAGTGCATGCAGGTGATGGTGACAGAGTAAAATAGATTAGTTGAATTAGTTCAGACAAGTTTGGCAAATTCTGAACATCTGAGCACTTATCAATTTGCAGGTGTTTTGCCACTTGCATTCCACAGAGCTGCTGCCAACAGACCAAGTCATTACCAGTCTTAGAAGTTCTCAGTTCTGAGATGCCATTTCCCAGCAGGACTGATAGTAGCCATTTCCACTTGGCACTGAGATTACTTTACATTTATTTTAAATGAATAAAAAACTTACGCTTTTTAAAATGGGTGATATTTTAGAATAATAGATTCTCCCAGCTCTTTCATTAAGTTACAGAATCTTGTCACAAATTCATCTACTATGTAGAGGATCTAACAATATATTTATTTTATTGAAAAGTAGCAGGGACTGATAAACAAGCTTGCGATTTGTTCATGAGTTCTGATGCTGTTGCAAATGCCAGCAGAAGACTTCTCCTCCCGCTACTTTTCAGTGGACAGCAAGTTAGTAGATGTTACAGCACCAAATGATATGTTCAGGGGGCAGGTGAAATGATTTATGTCCAGTATGTGAGAAGTTCTGTATAAAGCAGTTAGGGCCAGATTCAAGCCTCCTTACTCACCTGGAGTAGTCCTTTATTACACAAGTAGTCCCACTGAAGGCAGTGGGATTATATACAGAGTAAGGTACCAATCCCAGAGAGTAAGGGTATCATAGACTAGTTAGAGCATAAATATGATAAAGTTTTTCATAAGTATTCAAGTTTTGGTTTTATTTTGACTGCTTTCATTCTCCTCAAATATTCTGACAAAGGAGTTTACTGGCAAGAAAGTTTGCTGGAAAAGCAAAATTTGAAGTGAATATTGGAGAATATTTTCAAATACAAGTGTCAGGATTTATCCTGTCAGGCCACAGTAGCATCCTATAAAAGCAGATCACATTTCATATTTCAGATATCTAAATTCTGCAGCTAAGTGCTTGCAAAAGAGACAGAGAATGAATTATTTGCAGAAGTTATCTGAAATAATTTCAGATAGAGAATAAGTCTGGACAATTCATGAACAGAAAAATAAGCATAATTAGTTGAATAAAAATTCATTATTTGCCTAGCTCTGATCATAGCAATAATTTGGAATAAGTTCTTTTCAGCCTGCCTACATCTAGTTACCAATATATTATTATAGTCAACTATATGCATATAAAGATCAAAATAAATTCATTCTATGAACTACATTTAGCTGCAAGGCAGATTCTCCATGACATTGAGAATACAGACATGAGCATTAAAATGCCCAATATATCCATCTTCATGTGGACATTGCTACTGTAAAGTATAGCTAAAATAGATCAGAACTTTTTGCCATTCATATCTAAATCCAAATCCAAGCATAAATTCTCTCAGTATTATTCCATTATAGTACAATTTTATCATTCCATTATAAAATAAATCTAGTTTCTGTACAAACAGCGATGAACACTCTTGTCACTCCCTTTGAAGTTCAATTACAGTAGACAAAAATCCACACTGATTTACATACACACATGTATATGTAAATACCTATACAAGGTGATGTATATGGAAGTTGAGAAAAGAAAACACTCATTCCCCTACAGACAAAGATCTTTTATTATGCAGTCTCAGTCAGTGGTTACAGTGGCTGAGCTACGACCATTGAGAGGGCTACTCCTAGTGAAATTAAAACCCTGACATTATTCTTCAATAGAATTAAATTACCAGAGCTCTTCCCATATTAGTTATTCTAAGGAATAAGGATAAGATCAGTGGTGAACCACTTTCACAGAACATGCAAACTGAAAGTTTCCAAAGGCGCTTATTGGCCTAGGTCTGCTCCACTGACGTCAGTGGGTTTTTATCTTTGACCTCAACAAAAGCAGAGTCAGGCCAACAAGTGCCTTTGAAAAAAATCTCACTTTGCATCCTCACCAACATCCCTGGAGAAAATTTAATAGGTACAGTAGCTCTAGTGGATTTGCTATGTGTGGTCTGAAGAGAGGTTCTCATGTTTCAGAAAGTAGACACAAATACTTTAAGGCTCTTGCTCCTCTTTTCTGGACAGCCTGAAGAGTGACAGTCCACACCAGACCACACAGACTTTGCACACTGAGTCAATGGGGCTATGTTATGAGTGAGAAGGATCTGGTCCAGCCTTCGTATTTCTGGATGCCAATATTTAACAAGTGAAAACGCCTTTCTGAGGCTTAGCATACATTAGTCTGTTGATCTTTTCATTTCACATGGCTTTCTATTTTCCAGTTTTTCCTGCTCTTATTTCCCTGGCTTTCCAGATTTCCTTTGCTTCCCCCTCACAATGTTATACCTACAGATTTTATATTTCTCACTGCAGTTTTATTTGGAGCATCACAGACTTATTTATATATAGTCTGTCATTTTATTTTTATTGTTGCAATGTGTATACTTTAGCCACTTTATTTGACTGGATGATTTGCTGTCCATGAATTTCATCATCCTTGCTAGAATATCCAGTCATTCGTAAGAGATTTCAATGTAATGTATCACTTTACAAGTGCCATCAACCTTTTCTAAAGAGCTAGGCCATATGGACCAGACAGCAGTTGTTACCACCCGTGTCTCTTTAAATTATGCTAGAATTTTTAATAATTTCTGCTACTAACTCTAGACATCCACTTACTGTTACTTCCCATTATGTGACAAAAAGATAAAAATACATTTCATATTGTTTGTATCTTGGAATTTGTTGTCTCTAATGTGTGCTACATTGACAGGTTTGGACAGGACTGATGAGCCAATGGGCCATGTTGTGCTCATGGAGTTAGATTACAGCTTGGGCTATACACACACAGTTATGGTGCACACTCACTGTTAGAGCACCTACTGGCATCAGGACATGATGTTGCAGGGGACTTCACCTCTTGCACCTCCTCTGACCACTCTCTTGGCCCTGTGATGGCCATTCTCTCTCCAAGTTTTCAATGGCCTAGCCCTCCATCCAGGTCACTTCTTAAGTTCAGCCCCCTTCTGGGGCAACAGAAGGTCCAACTATAAGACCAAATAAATATGCAAACTTCTGCCTCTCTTGAGCTCCACTGAAGTTCTCTGCTCCCTAGCCCCTACAGACCTTCTCTTACGCTGCTTCCTCCCAGCATGTTTTCCTTCCATGGCCTCTCATCCACAAAGAGTGCTCCAGCTTCCCTTAGGGCTTGCAAAAAGCAGGGAAATCCCTGTCCCAGGGCTCCCTCGCAGGAGCTTCGCTTGCTACCTGTAGAACTTCTAGCCTGACTGCCCCAAACTCCTCCCAAAGAAGGAACTCCCCTTGTTCTTCTCCCCAGGCTCTCTTCTCCTAAGGCCTTGTCTACACTGCAGAGTTTGCCACCAAAAGGCAGTTTTTGGAGACAAAACAGCAGAGGTGCACACACTGCAATGCCTCTTTTTGCGACAAAACTTTTCAGTTTCAGCGACAAAAGAAAAGTACCTCGGTGAGAGGCATAAAGCTTTATGCTGCAAACGTAAAACAACAAAGTGTCAGTGTAGACACCATAACTGTATCCCAGTATCCCATAATGCCTGCCCTGACCGTTCTGTTCACCGTTTTGAACTCGGCTGCCCTGCAGGCATGCGTCCTTCTCCTTTCAAAGCTCTGGGAAGTTCTGACAGTGCAGTATGTTGCTCTGCTCCGGGCAACAAAGAGCAAGCCATTAGTGGAATGCTCCTGCCCTCTCTGCACTAGGAACACAGAGGCAGGCAGGCAGGCAGGGGCAGAGCACCCGTGCGTGTGTGTATGTGTGAGAGAGAGAGGCTGCTGTGCAAAGCCAGGCAGGGGCTGATGTCGGGGTGTCCCTCTCTCCCTGCCTCAGGACTGACTGCTTCTGGCGGCTGTCTGAACTTAAGAAACACCATGCTGCACACTCACTCTCCCCCCAACACACACACTCCCCTAACACACACTCTTTCTATCTCTCCCACACACACACACTCATGCTTCCTGTCACACACTTCCCTCCTCCCAACCCCACTTCAGTTGAAAAGCAGCTGGCAATCGAGTAGGATGCCCATGGAACAACTGGATTGAGAAACTTGCATCATATGACACTGTACCTGCCCCATGTGACATTGCAAATCCTTCCCAAAGCATACTGCAGCCAGTTGCATAGTGGGATAGCTACCCATTGTGCACTGCTCTCTGTGGTGATGCAAGAGCTTCTAATGTGGATGTGCTCCGCTGACACAAGGAGCATAGTGTGGACATGCATCAGTGGTTTAATTAAAGTCACTTTTGGTGACAAAATTCTGCAGTGTAGATGTAGCCTTAGTGCCTTCAGCTCTGTTTAAATCAGTAGTGGGCAACCTGTGGCCCATCAGGGTAATCTGCTGGCGGGCTGCGAGACAGTTTGTTTACACTGACCGTCCACAGGCACGGTCGCCCGCAGCTTTCAGCGGCTGCAATTTGCCATTCCCAGCCAATGGGAGCTGCGGGAAAAGTTTAGACTTAGAAGTTTAACAATATTTCTTTTTTTGCTCAAGTCTAATATGCTGGGATATTTGTCATTCAGATACAGCAATGAATATTGAAACTGGCCCTAAATACATGTTGCATGGCAAAATACTTGGTGTATGTAGTCTGCTTAGGGTCTGCATCAAAAATAAACTTACTAAAACCACTGATTCTTTTTAAGAGAGTGTAGTTATATGTTTTGCTTTCATATCTTACTAGTGTAATGTTGCAATGTAATCTGGCAATAAATATTATAAAATAATCAGATGGGTGACAATCCTGATGCAGGACAGCGATTATTAACTGCTCTTCCCTTTCTCAATATCTAAAAATAAAGCCTGTTCTCTAAGATTTGTATTTATTTTAAACAAGACAATATGATATGGAACAGTGAATGCTTTAAATTCATGAGCATATCAGAGGCAATGAGTAACATTTGTAGACCCCTACTGCAATCATCCATGACATAGGAGGAGAGTGTCTCCCCTGAGTTAAAACTAAACTGAAATCAGTCAAAGTACTTCAACAGCTTCAATATCAAGTCACTGTTAGTTCCCTTAAGGCTTTTATTAATGTAATGTCTTTTTTAAAAGAGCTGAACACATTGTAACTGCTACAATAATATTATAACTCCATCCCGATTGTGTTTTGACCTGTGGTTGTATTTGCAGTAATCTTGTTCTAATAATGAAATCCCAGGTTTCTATCCAGCTTCCCAAGCAACTAAAATCTCATGCTCTTGTACAACCCTAAACACACAGCACATATAGCTTTGCAGTATGTGATGTATGACCTGTCATTCCTTTCCTATCACTGCAAAACAAAGAAAACACAAGGGGCAATTCTAAATCATACAGCACCATGTGTGCTTGGGAGAAGTGGATCTGAAACTCAAGTACATAATTATTCCTCAAGAGCTTACATCACTGCACAAAGCCTTAGTACGTGTATAGTGACACTTGACTCAAAACCAGAACATCCAATCTGAACCTCTACTCTAGTGAAGAAGTCACACTTTGATCCCCAGATATAAACTTTATTTTTTTTTGTGGTTAGGTTCTAAAACTGAAAAGAAGCTAATTTTCCAGTTCTGGTTTGGATACTGCTGAAGTCTCATGAGAACAAACAGTCTCATGAATTCTTAGCTGCAATATGATGAGATCTTAAGAAAGAACAACTCACAAGAGTTCAGGACCTTCAAAATCTGAACCCAAACAGTAGCCTAAATGAGGATCAGAGCCAAACCTCTCCAGTATAAGTAAAAAGAGGCCACGCCAAAAATTCAGTTCTGGATGCAGATTTTTAAGCCCATCCCTTATAGAAAAGCCCTGGCGAAAATACAGATTTTATAGAACTGACTGAAAAGTATAGAATGTAGTGAAAAAGGAAATTCTTTCAGGAGAGATTTTTACATCACCCTGTAGAATTCTATAGCAGGGAATAATTCCCAATCACATTCTCTGTTGTGTTTCAAGACATATGGATTAGTAATCACTTTCTATTGAATTCAATAGGACTTTTCCATAAGGGAGTGTAAAAGATAGCTGTAATATTTGAAATTTAGATCCAGATTCTCACACACAAATACAGGATATCTATGTTCAGGCTATTTGTTTGGGTGCCTTCCTAATATATACATAACAAACAAGATGTTTGCAAAAGCCTGTAGGCCTAATTTTGCATCCTTGCACCCAAGCTCCCTCAGAGGGATTGCAAAAGCATACATAAGGACAATTGCACCTTCTTTTAATCTGCTAAACATTCTAATTCTACTTTTTTCTAAGAAGGATGCTTCAGAGGTCCCTCCCCTGTCTTTTTCTTTTTGAGGGGGCATGAGGTGGTGCATGTAGGAAAATTATGAAAGTTATGAAAATAGTTTGCACTTAGTGCTCCTGTCACCCAAGGAGCTTGGTGTTTTGTAAACAATAATTAAGCCTCCATACCCAATACCTGATCCAAACCTCACTGAAGTCCATGGAAAGACTCCCATGGGTTCTCAGAGAGGTAGGTATTACTGTTCTCATTTTACAGATGGAGAAATGAGGCACTAGGTGATTAATTTGCCTCTCCAACAGGAATCAAGTGCATGACAAATTCATAGAGACTCCAGAAGTCCTGAATCCCAACCCCGGGTCAACGCTCTCACTTCTAAATATAACTGCTACCTCTTCTGGAAAAAAAGCCACAAAATTGGATGTCCAAGAGGAATGGGTGTGGCAAACTGTAACAAATACAAAATAGAGAACTATCAAAAACATGTGGTAACAGAAGAATATAGGAACAACCGTTGAAAGAAATAAAGTTACTTGATATTTGTTTTTTCCAGAGAATATCAATACATTTATTTCTGTTACAAGCCAGCATGATTGATTATAGATGTAAGCTGACACTCTTGCAGAAAGTTTCACTGCTTCAGGATGGGGGAAGTGACTGTTTTCTTAGATCTCCAAAGTCTCTACATCAATTGTGCTCATAGAAGTGAGTCATACTGCCGCAAACTCCCCTGAACACTGCAAATTCCATGCTGCATTGGTTCAAAGACCTAAAAATATTAATAATAATGATGATGATGCTTGAGAGTTTTTCCTAATGGGAAGTGGTATAAATTGGTTTCTGCTGCCTAGAAAAAGTTGAGCCCCAGTCCACACTCACATTTTGTTCACGAACAGCTACAGTACTGTTATCAAAGCATATGGTTTGATTCAGATGAGAAATCTTTAGTCTTCTTGCTAGTGACAGAAACAATTCAGTTTTTAGTGTAAGGCAAGCCAAAATAAAGCAGTGAAATGTTTCTTCATTAAGAAATAAATAAATTCATAAATAAAGAATAGTAATATACTCCTGATATTTAAACATGTATTCAGAGACCCTATGTCACAGATGGAACAATGACTAGTGACACTTAAAATCTATAAACTTGACAAGAAAGATATTGAAACTTGTGTTTTAATTTTGGTTCATTACTGCTTAGGAGAAATTCTATGAATTCAAGAGTTGTTAAACCGATTTTTCTGATTTAAATGTCACCTTAGGCAAATCTCAGTAATAGTATGATGCTACTTAGATGGTATCATAAGCCTCTTTCCCAAATCTGGACCTTAGCGTCCAAAATCTGGGTGCTTAGCATGAACCTCCAAGCTTAATTACCAGCTTGGATCTTATCTCGCTGCCACCAACCAGGAATCAGTGCCTGGTACACTTGAGCCCCCCAAAACCTTCCCTGGGGAACTCCCAAGACTCAGATGCTTTGAGTCTCCAACAAAGGGAAATAAACCACTTCCCTTCCTCCTCCCTCTCCCACCCAGACTTTCCTCTCTGGGCTAACCTGAGAGTATTGATGCAATCTCTTTACATCACAATACCAAGAAGCATGTCTCCTTTATTCCACAAAGAGACAAACCCCAAATACAAGGAAACAGAGATGATCCTATCTCTTCCCCCTCCCACCAACTCCCTGGTGCTGCAGAGCTTACCCTCCGTAGATCTAACACAAAGAGAATTCCCTCCCCTTGTTCCTTAACCTACCCAGAGAGAAAAACTCAAACAAGTCTTACAAAGAAAACTTTATATAAAAAAAAAGAAAGAAAAAGACATAAGAATATAAACTCTGCATCAAGATGACAATACAGGGCTATTGCTTATAAGAAAATATGAATAAACAGTCTGATTCAAAAAGATATCCAATTTGAAACATTCCAGCAAGTTACACACATGTAAATACCCCCAAAACAACATAAAAGCCTATATTGTTTTTCTACCTGTACTTACAAGTTGGACACAGAAGATTAGAAGAAGAAAGAAGCTTCTCATAGCTGAGAGACAGACAAAAGACCCAGAGTCCAAAACTTCCCTCCCTGACTTTGAAAAATCCGGTTTTCTGATTGGTCCTCTGGTCAGGTGTTTGGTTCCCTTTGTTAATCCTTTACAGGTAAAAGAAACATTAACCCTTAGCTATCTGTTTATGACAGATGGGAACGGATATTTATCAGTTTTCTTCAATATTGAAATAGGTTCTGTCACAAATCCTACTGGCCACCCAATAGGACTACTGTGCAGAGAATCCAAGCCTCTGTGTTCTAGATCCCCTGGGTCTGAACAGAGTCCAGCCACTGCCCCAATCTGGGGTCCCTAGCACTCTCAGGACATAGACTTTCCATCTGGCACCTCCATCTGAGAGTTGGAACCCACTGACCAACTGCCTAGTCCCCTCAGGGTGCAGCACTAACCCTTGAAGGCTCCACAGTACCTACACACACTCAGTCCCAGAACTCTATCCAAAAGGTCTTAAACTTTTGGATTACTGTTTAACTCTCTCAAAAGCATGCAGCAGTTACATACACACAGAGTAAAAAGTCCAACACCTTTATGTTTTTTGTTTACACTTAATCATGTAAAGCACAGGACTGTACAGATGATACAAACAATGAAATATCACACAGTCCCTTTCCTATCTTGCCCTTCCCTTGGGAGTCCCTAGGTTTCCATCGGTGTCCAGGAAGCCAGACAGGCAGTGTTCCCAGCCTCTTATATAGTGGATGGTCTCTCCCTCAGGAGCCCCTTACACACCTTATGACCTTGCTTTCTCCTGTCCCATGCTGTCTCTTCCCATCTGGCTTGCTTTTAAAACCCTTCTGGCTTCTTTTGTTCTGTCTTTTGGGTAACTTTCCATTGCTTCTTCCTTCCCTCTCCCTTCAGAGGAGTCAGCTAACCTGGTTTTCTAAGCATGCACCATTCAGATGTTTGCACCTAATAGGGTGGTTCAGTCCTTAGCACCCCTTCCCCACAGTACTTGGCTGGTGTGTACCTGCTACAGGACCTGTCAGCAATGGTGGATCCACATACACAGACACTGATGATACAGCAGTGTTTCAAAATACCGCTTCACAATATCAACCAGACTTAGTAAGTTGTGCAGACATAGCCTCAGTTCAACACAGCTTCTTCAACCTTATCTTTGGTTTTGAATTTCCCTGTTGCAAATTCTGTATGTTAGGCTTGTATTCTAGGGTCCTGAGATGGAGTGGGGCTATGATGCCCTCCAGCTTAAGACATTGCAGGAGAAGGGTAGTTATGCAAATGAGGAAATTTGCGCTTGTATTTAGAGTATTAGACTGTGACATGGGTTCAATTTCTGGCTATACCAAAAGCCTCCTATGTGACCTTGGGCAAATTAGCTATGGGTGAGATGGAAAAAGTACTCAGTGTTGTACTAACTCTGCCAACATTGGAGTCCTTAGCCTAATTAAGAATCACTTCTAAGTATCCCACTCCTGGTCTTCATAGGTGTCAGCTGCCCATCTGAGAAGTGGGATAATACTTCCCTACCTTACAGGGATATTGTTAGCATAAACCTTTGGTTGGAAACTGGTGTGTAAAGTGGAAGAATGCATAAAGCACTGTGGAAATCCTGAGTAACAGATGTATTGGCTCTTCCCACCTTCCAATTCACTGCCCCTGTTGATGTTGCATGCTGTTGCACTTCTGGGCTATGAGACATCTATCTACATATACGTCATTGTGACCAAGCTATTTTTCCCCATATGCTGTGGGTGGGGAGGAGGACAGTGCCTCTTTTGACAATCCCCTGGCAGCTTCTGTAAATCCTGCTGCATGCTGCATCAGGCAAATCATCTGTGTTTATGACTTGCTGTAGTAATTTAAAATGTCACTGAATGATAACCTCAGCAGAGACACCTTTTTCAGGATGGTCTCAAGAGGATCAGTACTCCTTCAGCCTTCTCAAACATACATCAGTGCAAAGCAAACAATATAATTCAGGGCCTATGAAAACTAGCCACCAACAATAGGGAGATTTAATAGTGAATTTCACTTTGTTTTATATTAACGGTTAAGATAAAGTAGAAGTTTACTGAAACTAAAATTGTATTTGAGTATGCAGGGCCCCTAGTCATGCACTGAACCTCTTGGAGAAGAAGAACTAGATAAAAGTGAAATTTGCAGCTTGTTAAAACTGTGATTAATCAATGTTACCCTAATGAACAGCCTTTCTGTCTTTAAAAGTGGAATGTGAACTCACAATCACTCCAATCCTGTAGCCTGTACTCAGAGAGAACTTCCATTGATTTCAGTAGTATTTTTTTCCTGATTTAAGGATAGAAGACCAAATCTTATTTGCAGAAGTTAGGCCAGAATTGACTGTTCACAAGAGCAGAATATGGTCATAAGGACTGAAGAAGGATCAATCCCAAGATTCATGAATAGCAGCAAAATCTTGCATGGAAGTGCAGTTCTAGTCTGAAGCATGACTTTGTAAAAATGGCATGATCTAATCATGCAACTGATCTGCTCCCTGTGTGCATGCAGAATTATAACTGTTTATTTAGTGGCAAAAAATGAGTTACTGCTTTTTACCCCTGTAGAGCCAACTCAATAAGAAAGGAATGAGCTGTATTCTGAACCTGCTTGTGGATAAACAAAAAATCACTTACATTGCAATGTTCCAATTAGTTACACTAATGAAGGAAATAACTCAGCTTGAGTATCATAGCCCAGACTGAGTTTGCAGGGCTGGCTCTTAGAACATCTTTACACTTGTGAACTGAGTATATTTTATATGGAGTCTTTAAGAAACAAGCTTGGAACCCTATAAGCCCATTTTTTATGTAGATGCTTTCCAGAGTAAAATTGCACTTTAACCTCAATGTGTATTGGATCTCATGCCTGTTTGTACAGAGTGTCCTTTACAGTAATCTGGAGTTGTATACATGGAGAGTGGATTACATTTTATAATAATAAAGTTTAAAGTAAATGCAAGTTGTCTATGTCTTCAAAATCAGAATCCACTATAATACTCTTGAATATTCAAGATATTATATGAGACAAAATGGCAGCTTTTGATTCAAACACACATACTCAAAGCTCATCTGACTTTTGAAAAAAAAAGAGAAAAAAAACGTTTTAAAGTTAATCGGCTTTATACCATTTTTGGCATGAAGTAATACCCAAATGTATACCTTGTGCAGACTGTCAATCAGGAAATGTACAGCAAACTTAGAAGTAACATTTAAACTCTGTGTGACAAACTAGTACTAGCATGCATAACTTAGTCTTCGTTTAGATTCCCTGCACTGATTCAAATGCTGCTGTGGTAAAAATCTGTCATTGCTGATCTAGTCATAAAATTATACTGAGGAAAATTAAGAGTTAATAGGGAAATCAGGATTCTAACAGAGCAGGGAGCATTCTTGGGAAATAAACTCTGGCTCTTTTCATACAAAAGTGTGTTTAGTTGTTTCAAATAAATGACTAAATAAAATTCTCCCTGGAAGGGAGGTAGGGTGGGTAGGGAATAGTTCAGAGTCACCCATTCACACCTCTGTACCTGGTTATAGGCCTATCAGTTCCAAAGGAGTGTGCAGCATCTTAGATATTGTACAGTTCAACTCCCACAGCTTTATGTTACAATTGTGACACCAGCATTTCGGCTTTCCAGAAAAAAGGGGCACCTTAATCAAAACTGTTGAAACTGGGAAACAGAAGAGGCTGAAGTTTAGACAAACCCAGGAGCACAGACAGTGGCTGATATTACACACATGGTCTGCTCATCCTATCCCTCTCAAACATGCACCTCTAGAAGGCAAATCTTGCAGCCTCCTCCTGAGGTGAAAAAACAACAGAAAGAGCGGTAACTCACCTTTAGGGGTGCTGGAACAATTTTTATAGTGGGGATGCTGATGGATGTTTGTTATTCCTACTTCAAGCCGGGGGTGCAGTAGCACCCCTAGTATCCCCAGTTCCAGCACTACTGCTCACCTTGTATTAACAGGAGTTCAAGATGTGTTGTCCCTATGTGTAGCGCACTTCTGAAGATATATGCACTCCATGTGCCCAGGATGGGGACCCATACATGAGCCCACACTCTCCTTTTGACCCGCACTGAGAAAATAAATGGGGCTGCCAGACCACCGCCATCTTAGTTCCTTCTCTACCTCTAGTTCCTGGTATGGGAAGCCAGGAAGCGAGGAAGTACAGCAATGAGTGGACTACACATCTAACAATAACTCAAGTTACAAGGTAACCTACATGGTAATTATTACAAAGTAATCCTTCGAGTATAGTCACAAGCAGTGACTATGTGTAGTCACAAGCAGTGTTTTTATAAGGAGGTGGCTGGCTTGGGGTGGCAAGTCCATCTGCCTAGGCTTAATAGTTGAAGTATCAGGAAAGGCAGAGAGGAAGTCAGGCAGATAGTTTCAGAAGCATCGGGTACCCAACACAGTGCTCTAAGGATGAGCTGTACCTTGTCCTATCAGATTTTTCATGATATGAGGGATAAAAGGGGGAATTGGGGTTGGGAGGGCAGAAAATACATATCACAGGGCTCCTGTCCATTGGATGAGAAATGTGTCACCCAGAAAGCCTGGCTGTGACCCACTCTGAAGTAGAACTTTGTGTAGTTATTGTTCACGTAGGAGAGGAGGATGGGAGACCTCCCAGAGAGAATCAAGTCATAAAACTCCCATTTGTTTTCTGTAGTGAAGTTTCTGCTCAGAAAATCTGCCAGAGCGTTGTGGATCCCTGGCAGGTGAATGGTGGTTAAGGTAATCTGCATGGGAATGATCCATTTCCAAAGAGCAATTGCTTCCATGCAGAGCTATAAGGAAGGTGCTACTCCTTGTATGTTGATATAACGGTCTGCTGTCATATTGTCCAATAATACCTGCCTCTCTAATAATAATGCCTCTTTTTGGTTTGACTGGTTGCAGATGTGAGAAAGTAAATGTTTGCAGGCTAATCTGATTGCTGTCAGCTCCATTGGTATGAAGTGTAGACTTGAGGGGGGACCAAATCCTCCGGGCAACCTGTCCCTCTGTGTGGGCAACCTAAGAGAGGCACATCTGTGATCATAGTCTCTGTTGGAAGTGAGTGGTTGAATGGTATCCCTCCCCCCCTCACACACACTTTACTTCTGTCCTCCTACCAGTAAGGGAGGCTAAGAGTTTTTGGGCAACTGTAACAAGCAGGTCAAAACTGTCTTTGCTAGAGTATAGATGGTCCATAATCAAACTTGTAGGATTTGAAGTGAAGCCTCACAACAGGGTCATGTAAGTACCCGTGATATATGGCTCAACAGTGCAAGGCAGGATCACATGGACATTCTGAGGCTCAGATAGATTCACTGGATGAGCCTGGTGATGAAAAGGTAAGTAACCCCTGACTGTAACAGCTGCCAACCTTGCCACAATTATTTCCATAGATTGTGGGGGTTCTAGGGTAAACTTCTCCAGGTTCACCTTGAGGCCCAGACTTTCAAACTGATGTAGAAGCATAATGGTTGCTTCCCATGTTTCCTGGTTAAGATAATCTCTTCAGGAGCCAGTCATAAGTAAGGATAAATTGTCACCCTTTGTCAATGAAAGTGAGTTGCTACCATTGACAGTAGTTTGGTAAACACTCCTGGTGCTGTTGAGAGTGCAAAGGGAAAAACTGTGTATTGAAATTGTTGACTGGCCACAAATCTCTTATGCAGTGTCTTAGTGGGCTATGCTCAGAAGCTACAGATGATATCAATGAGTATAAGGATTATAGTCTCTCATACAGGAGTGATAATAAATCCTGGAAAATCCCGATGCTCTGTCTGTGCTCCATCCCCTCAAAGGGCTTCCCCCACTCACCCACCGAAGGGCGTAATCTGGGACTGGGTTTCTGCCATAGACCTCTTTGACTTGGAGGACTCTGATCCCATATCTAGACAGGGGAGCCCTTAGTACCAAGAGAGGTAATGGTAACCTGCCTCTGTGCACTGCTGGTACCCGTTACAATCTGGCTTCACCCCTTTTTGTGGGCCGGGATGGAGACAGTTACCATAATGGTATCAGTACTCAATGAAGTCCTGGTCCTGCACATTGAGGTCTGGAAAAGAGAAGTGACCCTGGTTCTGGAAACAATAGAAGGTTTTCTAGAGTCTAGTAAGCCAGAGTCACTCATCATTTTCACAACTCTGGTCATTGATATGGTGGGATCTTGCACCCTGAACCTCCACAATGGATCGGGGCCAAAGAAGCAGTCCCAATACCAGATGATGCTGTGGTTTTCCCTTTGAAGTCTCATTCTGGTCCTTCCCAGGATCCACTGGCCCTGCTTTAGTGCACTGGGCTTCCAATTGCCTGGTGTGGGTCAAGGATTTATGCCTCTTTTTAGAGGGACTGCCCGTGGAACTTTCCCCATTGCCTTTATCGGAATGCTTATGTCTCCCTTCCCTCTCTGTTTGTTCTGGCTCTGTTGTCCAGAGTCTGTTGGAGCCAGAGTGGGGGAAATAGAGGTCTTGTAGCCACCAAGGACTGAAGAAAAGGGGCCACTCCTACCTTTAAGCTGGCATACAGGGGATCTCCCCAGTCAAAAGTTGCTCCCGTCTTCACGGCTTCCTCCATGAGTAACTTAGAACCAAAAGTCCTTGAACTGCTTAGTTCTACTTGGGAAAAACCTGCAGATACTGCACCTGAAGGGACGTGTGCCTCCGCTGGAAGTACTGACAGGTGACATGGCAATCTGTGACCAGTAACAACTTGTGGCAGGTACTGAAGCTTTAAAAGTCAGGGATTCTTGGCATACTCCCCGTGACCAAGGAGGGTTAGAAGAGTGGAGTGGTGTATGGTTGTCTGCCCTGGAGGAGAGTTCCAGAATAAGGAACCAGGTCCTTATTAAACTAATTCCTGAATAATTATACTAAGAACTAACTAACTAAGACTAAATGCTTTAAAAATAAAACTAGTTACAGAGAAGCTGATGAAGTCAGAATGAACACTGAAGATCCTTTCTAGGCCTGGAACAAATAAACTCAATTTGAAGGCTATAGGAGCAGCTGCACAGTGGGTCTGCTGCCACTCCACAGCATAGAGGTGAGAAAGGAATGATCCCTTTCCCCTCATCAAAAAATCCAGCAAATCCCACTTCATTCCAGCCTTCCTCTGTTCATTTTATAATGTCTGTCACTTGGGGCCTTTGTCCTGCATTTAAACTGAGAGCAGCAAGTACTCTATTTCTACAGTGTGTGAAAAGTAGAGGAATAACAACAATGAATCAAATAATTCAGACACTGATAGTTATGGGCATTAGAGGTGTCTACTTTTTCTGCACTAAATACTGAAAGCGACAAGTATTCTGTAAAGGATGCTGAACAGAGCAGAACAAATCCCAAAGACTGAGGTATATTCTGCTGTTTTTTAGGGCAGTATTTCTCCTAGGGGGGCGTGAGCAGATCTCAGGCGGTTTGCAAAGCTGGGCCAGCATTAGACTCGCTGGACCCTGAGCAAAAAGCCGAAGCCCCATCGCATGGGACTGAAACCCCTTGGGGCTGCAGCTGAAGTATGAGCAATATAGCTTCACGGGGGCCCCAGGCAATTGCCCTGCTTGCTACCCCTTCTTGCTGGCCCTGGCTTTTATATGCAGAAAACTAATTCTTGGGCACAAATGGGCCATGGAGTTCTTATCGCATGTTGGGGGGAGGGGGGACTCAGAGGGAAAGGTTGAGACCCCCTGATTTAGTCTGTCTACACTGCATACCTTACAATGCTGCAGCAATGCCACTGCAGCTGTGTTATTGTAAGGTACGCTGTGTGGTTGCTCTTTATCACTGGCAGAGGACTTTCCCGGTGACAAAATAAATAAAACCACTTCCAATAAGGGGCAGAAGCTTCCTTGCTGGGAGCGTAGCTCCCACCACTGAAGCACTGTTCAATCTGGTGCTTTTCATCATTACAACTTTTGTCATTTAGGGGGGTGTTTTTCACACGCCCAAGCAACAATAGTTTTAACAAAAGTGCCAGTGTAGACAAAGCCTCAGATGCACTTTACTCCACTGCCATCAATTGGTAACACATCCAACTGAGAATCAGCTGACTTGTGGTATATCTCGCCTATGAAAGAACAGTCTCTGATATCTAATGAAGTAATCAAGACCTTTACCTTTCTGGTTCATTCTTTTTACAAGGAGACCTTTGTAATTCCTTCACCTTCTGCCCTACTACAGGACCAGCAGCTTCCTACATGATACATTTCAAGTTGGTTCCTTTCTCATATGTAGCCTATAAAAATTGAGGGGGCCATTCTGCAAGGCTTTTGCCTAAACGTCCTGTGCAGAAATAGAGCTACATGGAACACGGAGGCTGCACAAGAAGAAGAGAGCTCCCCAGACTCTTAGAAGCTTTAGCTTATCACCCGATTAGGCAAAGTGAAGCTCCTTGCAGAGAGTTTTGATTTCTAATCAGAATATGAAAGACATAGGTCAGATAGCACATTCGAGCTGCTCAATTAGGAAGGACATTGTTGTTCTCCTACTGTAAGTCTCCTTGCTTCAACAGAGGACAGAAAATCATTACAAATGGTTAATGTTTCAGTCAGTCTCTGAGTAGCAATCTCCTGGGAAATATAAAATTGTTTATATCAGAATACAGGCAACAGATACAGCCAGAGTCATTTTTATCTTTTAGTTTCCATGGAGACCTATGCCGTGCATATGCTTCCCCTCACAAGTGTTTCAACGTCAAATCACATTGAGTAAAGCTATAAAAACCACAAAGCAGCACCCCGTTATGTTATAGTGAGGTCGCTCTGCCAATTGTGAGCAGAGATACTTAGGTATATTTACTGATGGTCAACTCTTTGCAACAAAATTTATCCTGAGAGTATACAGCCCATACAGTTAGCATATATTTTACCCTTATAGCTACAGTGTTGATAGTGAATTCACTGCCTTTCTTCTAAGAAAGCTTTCATTGCAGTAAGCTTGAGCTATCTTCTCTGTAGCTCTTCACTTTCAAGAAAGGAAATTACACACACACACACACACACCGTTGATATAAAGATAAAAGCCCAGATTGTGAGGCTGCAGAAGAGGAGTGATGTGTGTGAGAGAGAGGCGCTCTCTCACTTCATGCTTAGGGCTCCTGAACAGCCAGCATGCACCTTTAGGACATATTAGCAATTTTCTGAAGTTACTATCTTGTTCTCCAGAATATCAGCTTTAAAAAAAAAGTTTGTACACAATATGGTTGCAAAGAAAATCTCAAAATTGTGAGCACAGTTTAAACAATGCAAAGACATCTATAGAGTCTGCAACAATAATTCAGAGTGTGAACTGCCCCACCATCCCAGTGTGGTGGTATCTCATAAGAACAGCCATATTTGGTCAGACCAATGGTCCATATAGTCCAGTATGTTGTCTTTGGCAGTGGCTGATGCCAGATACTTCAGAGGGAATGAACTGACCAGGGTCATTAATGAGACATCCATCCCCAGCATCCAGCTCTAGCTTCTAGCAGTCAGAGGCTAGGAACACTCAGGGCATGGGGTTGTGTCCCTGACTATTTTGGCTAATAGCCATTGAGGCACCTCCACAAACTTATCTAATTCTTTTTGAACCCAGTTATATTTTTGGCCTTCACCACATTCCCTGGCAATGAGTTCTACACATTGACTGTGTTTTGTGTGATGAAATTCTTCCCTTTGTTTGTTTTAAAGCTGCTGCCTATTAATTTCATTAGGTGACCTCTACTTCTTGTGTTGTGTAAAGGGATAAATAATACTTCCCTACTCACTATCTCCACACCATTCATGATTTTATAGACTTCTACCCCCCACCCCCATCATCTCTTTTGCAAGCTGAACAGTGTCAGTCTTTTTAATCTCTTCTCATATGGATGCTGTTCCATACTCTGTTGTTCTCAGGTGCCCAGAGATGATTTAGATGTCACTATTGTGAGCTATTTCAGTCTTCATGTAAGAAAGGCAAGGAACTGGGATGACATCTCATTTTGGCATTTGGGAGATCCAACTTATTGCTCTTCCCTCACCAGTCAAGAAGCCAAGCCCAAGAAGCCTAGCATAGTCTGTGGCCTTATTCAACTCCAGGGAGTCAAGCTCAAGAAGCCTAGTGAATCTTAAAGAATACATCCTATTTTGAACATCTTCACAGGAAGCAGTGTGTTATTTTGGCAACTCATGTTGTTACAGTTTATTTTGCAGGTGGAGCTTAGAAGAGTATCACCCTCCCAGTCTGACCCCTGCATGTACCACATGCTGGCAAGTAATGGGTGAGGATTCCATTCTTATTTAATGAAACTGGCTTTCATAAGAAACTACAGAGCTGCTCAAACTGCAGTTTAGCATTCCTAGCCGACCGCACTCGCATATGCTGACTTCTTAGTGCCTCTTCCACGCTCTTCTCTCTGGCAACCCATGCTCCTACCTCTATGTAGATTTCAAGCAGATTGCTATAGAAGGGCGATTGAAAAGGAGGCTTTACACCACTTTCGTGCTTCTTGGAGTGATCAAACTGCTAGTCAGAGCCCTGAAATAAGTTAGGGGGCCTTGAAAACTGTCTTAATCTACTTCAGCTGTGAGTGACCTAAAAGGGCCCTTCCAGCCACTGGCCATCACATGTTTCCTCACCCCCAACACACACTTTCCCCCAGCCACACTCCCTGTGCTTGTGGGCAGGAGGAAAGATCCTGCTTTAGCCAGATAATCTGGTTTTAAGGCAGCTTTGCGCTGGTAAGTCTGTTCCATCATACAGGAGGATTGGGACCAAAAGACTTGGAAAGACTCTTCATAGTTTCAAGAGTTGCATCCATTATTGACAAAAGCTTATGACTTAAAATATTGTCAGTTTCCTTTGTTACTGCTCACAGCTTCCTATATCCAAAAATGAGTGTTTAGTACTTTAAAAAATAATTGAGACACCTATATATCCATAGGCATATTTCTCTAACCCTTATTCTTTCTCTTCTGCCATCCATTAAAAAGTGCATGTTATACTCTCAACTGCTGGGACTATAATTATATGTTCCTTGGAAGAGGCTGGTCTTCTAAATGCTTTTTTCATAAGCAGGAGAGTCTCAGGGCTTATGGTCACTATTCAGAGGTTATCTCCCAGATGGAGAACATTGAAGCTCACACATTAGCACTTCTCTAGCATTTCCTCCATCTTCAATACCCTTTGCAGACATTAAAATGATTCATGCACACAACACCTTTCTGAGGAAGGGATGACCGGGCATCTGGGATAGACCCACACTGGTAATGCCACACTCAGAGGACCAGAAGAAATAGGGCAGACAATCCCCAAAGCTGGGGGTTTGTTCTATAATTACTGGCTTGGTTAATCTAACACAATGGCTTCTGCAGCACCACACTGGTTAACCAGAAGCCACACACAGTCCTCTTTAGGCATTCAAGACCTTGGCTCCCATCCAGATAAATAGGTCTAATATGGTGAGTGGTTATTGAAAACCTAATTCACCATCAATGAGGTTCTTACTCATCCCACAGGATCAGACACATACCCTCAGGTCAATATGAATCACAGATTCTATCCAAATATCACACTATCACCCAATCTTCACAAAGCTAACTAAAGATTAAAGAAAAGAAAATAAGAGAGTTATAAATGGTTAATAGATCATATGCATACAAAATCCTTATATCAGGTTTGTAGCAGTGATGGAACAGACTGCTGGCTTGCAAAGTCTCTCTGGTAACTTCCAGATGATTGGAAGGTACTCTTTCTATAGTTCAAGATGCTTCTTTTAGTTGAAAATCCACAGTCCAGAGGATTAGGGCAGGAAAGAGGCAACATGGAAATTTACTGTCCCAGACAAAGCCCACAGCTCCCCTCCCCCATGTATGAAAAGTTACTGGCCAAGATGAAGTCCAGGGTCACATGAGCATATCACATGTCCCTACATGGTGTGCTGACTCTCAGTGGGTGGCTATTGGCGCCTGGCTGTCTGAGGCATCCTCAGGAAGAGCTATCTGGGGAGGATGAGTTTCTTGTATGGTCCATGATAAGAGCTGAGTGTCCTTGATGGGCCACCAATACATAGGTGTCTAGCCTTGATAGAAATGTATCTAAAGGGTGTCATCCGGGACTACAACACAGGTTTAAGATACAAGCACATAGCCACTATTCATAACTTCAGATACAAAGATGATACATGCATATAAACATAATCATAACTTTTCCATTGACACCATATATGATACTTTGTATAAGATTTATAGAAATTGTGTAACAGTGATATAAATGGTCACCTTTCTTATACACAGCATCACAGAAGCAAATAACACTCTCCTTCCACAGATGGGGAACCTGAACATAAGATGTTAAGTACTTTGTCTTCCTTTGATCAGCAATATTTTTGAGGGGGGGAGGTAAGGATCAGTGCTCCTGGCTCACAGTCACATGCTGAGACCACATCTTTCCTTAAAGCAGGGCCTTTCCTTTCCAAAGTAGTGAACTATTTCTTACTTTCTCAAGCACAGTTATATCTATAAAGCACAGCCTATCAAAAAAGGTTTGTGGCAGCATCACAGAACCAAGACAGGAAACAGGGCAGCTGGAGGAACCTTGTGGTGACCAAGACATTTTACAATGTACACATGGTGGTAGGTATTCAATACTACTATCATGCAAACTTTTATACCAGTAGATGCTTACATGTTTAGATAGAATGTGTCAGCATGTGCTGCAGCTTTAGCTGAGTGACAGCTCTTGCAGAAGCAGGGTCAGCTGAGAGCCCAGGGCAAAAAGTAATTTTATGAAGATGAGTCATATGACCTGAGGAGAAGGTGCCACCCCTCTTGGTCTGATAAGTCATAGAAGGTTTTGCTACACGCAGAACTGAAAGTGGTCATGCTGTCCTCACTGAAAAATGCTCTTGTTGCAAAGGACTCTCTTCTCCTGCAACGGCAAGTGAGCAACATGCTTCTCAAAGCAGGGTGATGTTACAGAATTAGAAATATTACCAGTCTGCCATCAAACTATAAATAGCATCAGCAGCACAACTGGATTGTGGGTGGTTTTTCTGTGTTCTGCAGCGTCATGTACATAGTATATACTCTAAACCAATCGTGGGCAACTTGCAGCCCATCAGGGTAATCCACTGGCGGGCTGCAAGACAGTTTGTTTACACGGACCATTCACAGGCATGGCCGCCTGCAGCTCCCATTGGCCGCGGTTCACTGTTCCTGGCCAACGGAAGCTGCAGGCAGCCATGCCTGCAGAAGATCAATGTAAACAAACTGTCTTGTGGCCCGCCAGCGAATTACCCTGATGGGTCATGTGTGGCTCACAGGCTGCAGGTTGCCCACCACTGGTTTGGTATCTTTCAGGATTGGGCCTTAAATGCCCATGGTTAAGTCTCACATACCTTACTAACGGCAGTAAACAGGAAAGTGAAGTGTCTGGTGGGGGATGTGGAAGAATAAACTGGTAAAGCATCATCAACATTTAAAAATATGTTCAAAGGATTTGAGGAAAAGAAAACATTCAGAAATTAGAGAGTATATCAGGTAAAGTAGGACATTATTCACAGGACAGAGACAAAAGAAGAAGTTTGCCATTAGAGATTGCAACAAGCTAGCAAAACTGTAAATAATAATTACTAGTAACAGTATTATTAATACTATTATTAATTACTAATAACATTCTGCACTTACGGCACCTTTGATGAGAGGATCTCAAACTGCTTTACAAAAGGAGAGTAAAATATCACTAGCCTTAATAGGCTGCCTCATCTTGCAGAAAGCTACATTAAAAGTAGTACACAGGGCCACCAAGAAAGTAAAAGCAATCTTATCACCAGACTTACAATATGGAGGCGTCACCTAGAAATGTAGGCTTAGTGAAAGTTACTAAAAAAAAGTTCTGGAATCTCAAGGAGTTGGCAGAAGGATAAGTCCTGCCCCCAGAAGAAAAAAATAAATAGTTTAGAATCATTTTTCTTTAAGGCACAAAATATAGTAATGCTGTTCAGAAGCATTAACATGAGGAAACACTCACATGTTACAGGAGAATTGTCTGAAATCTCAGGATGCTGTGAACGAATTCATATGATTGATTCATTCATTTGTACAGGAAGGGATTGAGAGCAATTTAGCTTTAATTTGGCTAAATCAGGTTAATGGTTATGGTTCTATCCCTCATGCAGTAGTAAAGTTGATAATAAGAAAACAGTCTATAAAGATTCAGTGTTCTCTAAAAACATATTAAAGCTTTTCCTAATGAGAAAAAAATTCATACAGCAGTAGAGACTTAAGCAAGCTATTGTATGGGAACATTATGAATCACTTATGATGCTGTCCTTCTCAGCAAGTAAACTTCTAATTAGAGCTGACCAGGAAATGGAAATCCCTTCCCATGAAAAATGTTGCATTAAAAAAAAAAAAAAAGCATCCTAAATAGGGACAAAAGTAAAAACCACTTGTTTTTTTCCAGGGGAAGGGATTTCAGGAAAAATTCCATTTCAGGAGATCCAAAAGGGAATTTTTTGGCTTCCCAGCCATCTGCCTAGAAGGCTTTGTCAGTTTCAATAGTGAAATTGAAAAGAGCTTTCCAGCCTCACTACAGGAGAGAAGAGGTGGGGGCAGAGGAGAGAGACTAAGCCATTTTGTGCAAACCTAGTTGTGCATGTATCTACACTTAAATTCATTTCGCACTGGTGTAAGTGTCCCCTTATGCCAGAGTAACACCAGCTCGCTGAGCAGCATTGAGCCAGGATCAATGTACTGAAGTCAATGCAGCATGAGTGAAAACAAAGTGTTACTTGTGTCAAACCTAATAGTCTTCCAGCAGCTCTCCCACAATGCCCGACACTGACTGCTCCAATCACAATTGTGAACTCCACTGCCTTGGGACACATGGGTGCTTCCAGCCTGTGACATTTTCCAGGGCATAATCTAGACTAATGAACAGTTGAGTCCCCTCAGCTCTCCAACTTGGGGTGCCTCTTACATTGCTTTGCTGTAAGAGCTACCACTTCTGGTCTGCTCTCACACAGCCTCCAACACGTAAATTGCTTCCAGCTATATTGTATGAATACTATAGCCAGTCGCTTCTGAATTACACTGCAGAGCAACACCAGCAAATTCCCAGTCCCAGACCTCCCCCAGCAATGTGAGTCTTGTACTGCCCAGTGTCACAACCAAGTGGCCCCCTCCCTCAGGCGGTCCCCTGGGGAGGCAGATCAGCATTGTATGTTGCTACTGCTGTTGCAAGCATCGCAAGGCATTTTGGGAAGGGTTAAAGGTGTGAGTGTGGAGTGGAAGATTCCTTTGCAGGTTGCAAGAGGCCGAAGGGGGAGGAGGAAGAAGAGAACGGGTTAAATCAATGCCTCAGCTTCCAGCACAGCCTGAAGATAAGAAGTGGGCACTCAAATGGACTCTATGCAGCCAAGAAACCTGTAGTCACATCTACATTTTACCCAATCCCAGCCAACCCTGAGAAAAGGAGGGTCAGCTGGGCAGGGAATTGCAAAACTGGCGAGCCGGTGAAGGCCAGCGAGGGGGAAAAGATAGTCTCGTGTCCCTGAAGCTGGCGTGTTTTGGGAAAGCTAAGGACACTGCAGAAAGCCAGTTTGGACTGGTACAAAAAGCATGGGGAACAGAGGTCCCTGAACGAAATGCCCCCAAAACACCCCAGGACTTAAAATCCTCCTGAGAGCTGAAGCAAATAGGAGATCAAAAGTGGACCCCAGATGACCTGTGCACAGGACAGAACTCCCATCCACCTCTTCCCCCCCTTCTTCGTACATTACACCCAGACTTGGCCAGCCCCCGGTAGTGTGTATGTGAGTATGAAAGTGGCTTAGGACTTGGGGCACTAAGGCTTTCTTCCTTCCTTTGAGCGATGTAGGGAGCCCCACACTCACCGCTGTTATTATACTTTATTTTATAAATAAAAGCTTTAAAACTTAGACCCTTGATGTGCTCCTTCTTCTCCTCCCCTAATGATCCTGTGACCTCAGCCTGATTACCTGATGCCTCAGGCAGATTTGTAACAGAAATCTGTCACAGCAGCTCTCTCCTAGACAGTACAAGCTCATATACAATCTGTCATTTTATTAGTAGAACATGATATTCACAAATCCTGTAATCCTAAATGGAGTTTCCGAAATATTTCAATCCAAACACACTGGTTTAGATAAAACAGTAAGACACGTTTAACTTCAGAAGGATAGCTTCTAAGTGATTCCGAATAATAAGACATAAAAGTCAGAACTGATTACAAGAAAGCAGAAGTAAAATGCAACTAAAGTCTAACAACCAGTTAAGTGAATTCAAAGCAAAGTCTCTCTCACCACGTTTCAGCATACTTACTGGCTGAACTTCTTTCCATCGGGATTCCTCCCCCAGTCCAAAGCTGTTTCCTTTGTTCTCCCAGTGTTGTTGATGTCATGAGTAGATAAAAAGGGAGAGATCATTTGCGGCATGTGCTCCTGTTTCTTATAGTTCTTTCTCTTCTTCCAGAATCATCTCCAGCTGCGGTTCAGGAGACACAGCCCTGGTCTACACTACGAGTTTAGGTCGAATTTAGCAGTGTTAGATCGATTTAACCCTGCACCCGTCCACATGCCAAAACCACTTTTGTTGACTTAAAGGGCTCTTAAAATTGATTTCTGTACTGCTCCCTGATGAGGGGATTAGCACTGAAATCAACCTTGCTGGGTCGAATTTGTGGTAGTGTGGATGCAATTCAATGGTATTGGCCTCCAGGAGCTATCCCAGAATGCTCCATTATGACCGCTCTGGACAGCACTCTCAACTCAGATGCACTGGCCAGGTAAACAGGAAAAGCCCCACGAACTTTTGAATTTCATTTCCTGTTTGGCCAGCGTAGTGAGCTGATAAGCACAGGTGACCATGCAGAGCTCATTAGCACAGGTGACCATGGAGTCCCAGAATTGCAAAAGAGCTCCAGCATGGACTGAAAGGGAGATACTACATCTGATCGCTGTATGGGGAGATGAATCTGTGCTATCTGAACTCTGTTCCAAAAGACGAAATGCCGGAATATTTGAAAATCATCTCCAAGGGCATGAAGGACAGAGGTTATAACAGGGACCCGCAGCAGTGCCGCATGAAGCCTACCAAAGAACCAAAGAGGGAAACGGCTGCTCCGGGTCAGAGCCCCAGACATACCACTTCTATGATAAGTTGCATGCCATTCTAGGGGGTGCCCCTACAACTACCCCACTCCTGTGCTTCCCTCCTCCCTCACCCCTCCTGGGCAACCTTGGCAGTTATCCCCCCTATTTTGTGATGAATTAATAAAGAATGCATAAATTTGAAAAAACGACTTTATTGCCTCTGCAAGTGGAGATCAAAGCGGGGAGGGCGGTTGGCTTACAGGGAAGTAGAGTGAACCAAGGGGGTGGGTTTTCATCAAGGAGAAACCAACAGAACTTTCACACTGTAGCCTGGCCAGGCATGAAACTGGTTTTCAAAGCGTCTCTGATGCACAGCGTGTCCTGCTGTGCTCTTTTAACCGCCCTGGCATCTGGCTGCGCATAATCAGCGGCCAGGTGATTTGCCTCAACCTCCCATCCCATCACAAACATCTCTCCCTTACTCTCACAGATATTGTGGAGCACACAGAAAGCAGTAATAATGGGAATATTGGTTTCGCTGAGGTCTAACCAAGTCAGTAAACTGCTCCAGTGAGCTTTTAAACGTCCCAAGGCACATCCTACTACCATTCTGCACTTGCTCAGCCTATAGTGGAACTGCTCCTTACTACTGTCCAGGCTTCATGAACCATGGGAGCAAGGGGTAGGCTGGGGTAGGTGCGACCACGCGGTGCTACTGACTGGGAGAGCAGCTTGAGGCAGAAGCATTCAGCTGGCATGATATTCCAGGCAGGACTGAATCTCAGTTAGATGAAACTTAAAGAGGAGAATGACCTGGAGTCATTCCCATTTTTGTCCAGACGCCCCCCAACCAACCTCACCGAGGCTGGCCAGGAGCACCCATGTCTGCCCAGGAGCCCCTGACCAACCTAACTGAGGTTGGCCAGGAGTATCCACGGGATGACACCGAAGGCTAGCAGTCATATTGGACCATCTGCTGTCTGCAAGGCAAGGCAAGATGATGCTGCTGTGTAGCACTGCAGTACCACGTGTGTCAGCAGCACTCGGGAGACATACGGTGACAGTGAGCTGAACGGGCTCCATGCTTTCCGTGGTATGTCGTCTGCATGGATAACCCAGGAAAAAAGGCAAGAAACATTTTTTGCCATTGCTTTCACGGAGGGAGGGAGGGAGGGGGCCTGACAACATGTACCCAGAACCACCCACGACAATGTTTTTGCCCCATCAGGCATTGAGAGCTCAACCCAGAATTCCAATGGGTGGCAGAGACTGTGGGAACTGTGGGATAGCTACCACAGTGCCACACTTCAAAAGTTGACGCTAGCCTCAGCACTGTGGATGCACACCGCAGACTTAATGCACTTAGAGGGGACACACACAATCGACTGTATCAAATCGATTTCTAAAAAAATCGACTTCTATTAAATCAACCTAATTTCATAGTGTAGACATACACACAGTCTGTGTGAATAGGAGTCCCAAGCTGTTTCTTTGTCAAGATGTAGATATTTTTCACTCACACCCTCTTTCCTGGCAAAGAATGGCCACTTAACCAGGTGATGGTCCATTTGATCTTGTTGACACCTGACTGAGGCATCGGCTAGTCTTTTGTCTCTGGGGGGATTGGTTTGTGACTGCTCCTCAGTTCAAACATGTCTTAGTAATATCATACAGTAGAATCTTAACTTTACTTACAATGTTGCCACACATTTCACTAGTGCAATAATGATCAGCAAATTATGAATTTTCAAATGATACCTTACAAGAAATACTTTGTATAATATGTGGTATAGCCCTATAAAAGAGATAAGCATAGGATACAGACTGTCACACACACCTTTAAATCCCTTGTGAATTTTTGAAATTCACGCATTGCTTCCTGTGCTGCTTCCTGCAGCTCCCATTGGCTGGGAATGGCGAACCATGACCACTGGGAGCTGCAGGAGACTGTGCCTATGGATGGTCAATGTAAACAATCTGTCTTGCGGCCCACCAGCCAATTAACCTGATGTGCTGTGTGCAGCCTGCGGGCCGCAGGTTGCCCACCACTGTTTTAGGGGAAGAAGGGAGATCTGAATTTTTAGTTTCACTTTCCATTCTTGCTATCCTGACAATGGTTCTTTTCTGTGTTTTATCCATAATTGTGTTGGCCTTGAGGGATTTTCCCTCCACACTAGAGGAAGGTCTGACCCAGACAAGGAGTTAAAAAAAAAAAAAAGACACAGGAGGACATGCGTGTGAGATCCTGCAACCTAGTGCTGCATCAGATCTTGAAAAGGGGCCTGCAGGGTAGATATTGCAGGTTGTATGGAAAGGGAAAGAGCAGACAGGAGAAAGGCACAGGGAGATGCACCTGGACATAATGGAGCTTATCTGTCAGCAAATTCAGATGGTGCAGCCTCTTGTGGCCCTACAGGTTCAACAATCCCAGGCTCACCTCCCATTGAAATCTGTGTAGAACTGCAGATAACACTCCCTATGCCCCCTCCCCTCAGCATCCACATGACCTCAAGGCCTGCACACCTATTCCTACCGCGCCATACCAGGGGAAAACATGAACATTCTTCACTGCTTCACCTACACTGACCTATGAGAGCCACAGCTGATGTATGTGTAGGTATGATGGACCTCAATGCTCCTTCTTTTTATTTAAGAATTCTTTAAAAAAAATAAGTTAAAACATATTTACTTTTAAGTTTCAGATTTTTTTGGAATTGTGCTTGTAAGTGAATAAAACTTTTGTTTTGAAAATTATTCATCTCCATTAGTTTGCCAACACTTAGGCCTGGTCTACACTATGAGTTTATGTCGAATTTAGCAGAGTTAAATCGAATTAACCCTGCACCCGTCCACACAATGAAACCATTTACTTTGACATAAACAGCTCTTAAAATCCATTTCTGTATTCCTCCCCGACGAGAGGATTAGAACTGAAATCAATATCGCGGGTTTAAATTAGGGTTAGTGTGGACCCAATTCGACGGTATTGGCCTCCGGGAGCTATCCCACAATGCACCATTGTGACCGCTCTGGACAGCACTTTCAACTCAGATGCTGTAGGGGACTGCGGAAGACTGTGTCACGGCCTAGCTAGGGTGTCTCCGCTTTCTCGGCGGCCTTGTGAAAAGCCCCTGCTTGCTAAGTGGCCGGTCATTGTAGGACACAGCATGCCAGTTATAACTTGCTTTTAACTGGTTGAAACCAGTTTGTATGGCCTTAGGCCAAAGGGTGGACATAGCCTGTGGGAAGTCCCTTTTTGCATATGTATGAGTTGCTTTTGTATTGTGTATATATAGCTGTATGCTCCCGGTCCGCCTTTGGACTCCGACCCAGGCTGAGCTGAGCTTTGGTGCTGGGTTCCCGCCTAAGTGACAGCAACGCCCAGGGTCCCCATTGCGGATGTGTCACTTTACCTTCATTAAAGCCAAATAACTCACTGTGTGTGTGGGTCTCGTCCTTGCAGAGCACTCAGACACGTAACAGATGCACTGATTAGGTGTATAGGAAAAGTCCCGCGAACTTTTGAATCTCATTTCCTGTTTGGCCAGTAGCGCTCATCAGCACAGGTGACCATGCAGAGCTCATCGGCATAGGTAACCATGCAGTCCGAGAATCGAAAAAGAGCTCCAGCATGGACCGAATGGGAGGTACTGGATCTGATCACTGTATGGGGAGATGATTCCATGCTATCAGAACTACATTCCAAAAGACAAAATGCCAAAACATTTGAAAAAATCTCCAAGGGCGTGATGAAGAGAGGCCACAACAGGGACTCAATACAGTGCTGTGTGTAAGTTAAGGATCTCAGATAAGCGTATCAGAAAACCAAAGAATCAAACGGGCGCTCCAGGGCAGAGCCACAGACATGCTGCTTCTACTCTGAGGGTACTGCTTTTATGAAGGCTGCAGAAGCCGAAAGACTATGGCTTACCATGGCTGCCTGCAAGCCGAATTCTGTTGCCCGGCCCTGCGTCTGTGATCTCTAACACCAAAGACGCAGGCACTCAATATAAAAGATGCAAAATGCGACCTTGTACCGAAATCACATGTGCTATGTAATGTGAATAGTGTTGTTCACCGTGAACAAGTATACCCATTGTTCAGCATCTTTTTAAATACTTCTCTCCCTTTTTTTCCCTCTCACAGCTGCAAATTTTTCAAGGCTCCCTCCTTGGTCCCGAAGGCTATCTAAGATAAGGCGGCAAAAAAACACACACTTGATGAAATGTTCTCTGAGACCATGCAGTCAACCCACAATGAAAGAGCTCATCTGAATGAGTGGAAAGACACTGTATCACAGTAAAAGAAAGCGGACAATGAAAGTGAGGACAGGAGGGACGAACGTGAGGATAAGAGGGATGAACGTGAGGACAGGAGGGATGATTGAGATGAGAGGTGGTGGCAGGAAGATCAGAGGAGGCAGGATGCAATGCTGGGGCTACTGCGGGATCAAATGGACATGCTCTGGCATCTGGTGAAGCTTCAGGAATGGCAGCAGAATCACAGAGTGCCACTACAGCCCCTGTTTAACTGCCCTTCCCTCTCCCCAAGTTCCATAGCCTCCTCACCCAGACGCCCAAGAATGCAGGGTGGGGAGGCTCCGGGGACTCAACCATTCCACCCCAGTGGACAGCCCAAGCAACAGAAGGCTGGCATTTAACAAGTTTTGAAGTGGCCTTTTCCTTCCCTCCTCCCACACCCCACCCCGGGCTACCTTGTCAGTTATCTCCCTATTTTTATAATCAATACTTTGTTTTTAAACTATAGTGACTTCATTTCCTTTGTAAGCAAGCTATGATCGAAGGGGGAAGAGGGGTGGCTTACAGGGACTGAGTCAATCAAGTGGGCGGGTTTTCATCAAGGAAAAAAACAGAACTGTCACACCATAGCCTGGCCAGTCATGAAACTGGTTTTCAAAGCTTCTCTGATGCTTAGCACTTCCTGGTGTGTTCTTCTAATCGCCCTGGCATCTGGGCGTAATCAGCGCGTAATCAACAGCCAGGCGATTTGCCTCAACCTCCCATCCCGCCATAAATGTCTCCCCCTTACTCTCACAGAGACTGTGGAGCACACAGCAAGCAGCAATAATAATGGGAATATTGGTTTCGCTGAGGTCTGAGTGAGTCACTAAAGTGCGCCAGAGACTCTTTAAATATCCAAAGGCACATTCTACCACCATTCTGCACTTGCTCAGCCTATAATTGAACAGCTCCTGACTACTGTCCAGGCTGCCTGTGTATGGCTTCATGAGCCATGGCATCAAGGGGTAGACTGGGTCCCCAAGGATAACTATAGGCATGTCAACATCCCCAACTGTTATTTTCTGGTCTGGGAAGTAAATCCCTTGCTGCAGCCATTCAAACAGACTAGTGTTCCTGAAGACGCGAGTGTCATGAACCCTTCCCAGCCATCTCACGTGGATGTTGGTGAAACGTCCCTTGTGATCCACCAGTGCTTGCAGCACCATTGAAAAGTACCCCTTGCAGTTTATGTACTGGGTGCCCTGGTGCTCCAGTGCCAAGATAGGCGTATGGGTTCCATCTATCACCCCACCACAGTTAAGGAATCCTATTGCAGCAAAGCCATCTACTATGACCTGCACATTACCAGAGTCACTACCTTTGGTAGCAGCAGCTCAGTGATTGCTTTGGCTACTTGCATCACAGCAGCCCCCACAGTAGATTTGCTCACTCTAAATTGATTCCCAGCTGACCGGTAGCTGTCTGACGTTGCAAGCTTCCAGAGGGCTATCTCCACTCGCTTCTCAACTGTAAGGGCTGCTCTCATCTTGGTATTCTGGCATTTCAGGACAGGGGAAAGCAAGTCACAAAGTTCCATGGAAGTTCCCTTATGCATGCGAAAGTTTCACAGCCACTGGGAATCGTCACACACCTGCAACACTATGCGGTCCAACCACGCTGTGCTTGTTTCCCGGGCCCAGAATTGGCGTTCCACGGCATGAACCTGCCCCATTAACACCATGATCTCCAAAGCGCCAGGGCCCATGGTTTAAGAGAATTCTGTGTCCATGTCCTCATCATTCTCATCATCGTGCTGCCGTTGCCTCCTCCTCACCTGGTTTTTCAGGTTCTGGTTCTGCATAAACTACACAATAATGCGAGAGGTGTTTACAATGTTCATGACTGCTGCGTTGAGATGAGCAGGCTCCATGCTTGCCGTGGTATGGCGTCTGCACTGAAAAAAGGCGCGAAACGATTGTCTGCCATTGCTCTGGGGAGGGGTGACTGATGACATGACTTACAGGGAATTAAAAGCAACAGAAGGGGTAGCTTTGCATCAAGGAGAAACACAAACAACTGTCACACAGAATGGCCCCCTCAAGGATTTAACTCAAAACCCTGAGTTTAGCAGGCTGTTGATTTCATGGAGGGTGGGGGGAGCAAATGAATACAAAACAAATCTGGTCTATTTCTTGTTTTGATCCACTCCATCTTTTACATCTTAGGCTGGCAGTAGATGGTGCATTACGACTGCTAGCCATTGTCATCTCCTGGGTGCTCGGCAGAAGATGGGAATGACCTGGCTGAGTCACTCCCATGTCTACCCAGGTGCCCCTGACTGACCTCGCTGAGGTTGGCTAAAAGAGCACCCAGGAGTACGATGATGATAGCTACCAATCATAATGCACTGTCTGCTGCCAAAAGACAATGAGCTGCTACTGTGTAGCAATGCAGTCCCACATCTGCCAGCACCAGGGCCGGCTCCAGGCCCCAGTGCGCCAAGCATGTGCTTGGGGCTGCATGCTGCAGGGGGCGCTCTGCCGCTTGCCGGGAGGGCGGCAGGTGGCTTTGGTAGACCTCCCGCAGGCGTCCCTGCGAAGGGTCCTCTGGTCCCACAGCTCCGGTGCAGCATCCGCAGGCATGCCTGCGGGAGGTCCACTGGATCCGCGGGACCGGCGAGTGGCAGAGCGGCAGAGTACCCCCCGCAGTGTGCCGCCATGCTTGGGGCGGTGAAATGGCTAGAGCCAGCCCTGGCCAGCACCCAGGAGATATACGGTGACGGTCAGCTGAGCAGACTCCATGCTTGCCGTGATATGGTGTCTGTATAAGTAACCCAGGAAAAAAGGCGCAAAATGATTGTCTGCCGTTGCTTTCACAGAGGGAGGGAGGGAGAGCGGGGCCCGAACAACCCGCAACAATGTTTTTTGCCCCATCGGGCATTGGGATCTCAACCCAGAATTCCAATAGGTGGGGGAGACTGCAGGAACTGTGGGATAGCTACCCACAGTGCAACACTCCAGAAGTTGACGCTAGCCTCGGCACTATGAAGGCACACCGCCGAATTAATGTGCTTACTGTGGACGCATGCACTCGACTTTACACAATCTGTTGCCAAAAATCTAATTCTGTAAAATCAGAGTAATTCCATAGTGTAGACATACCGTTAGTGTTTAATGCCTACTGGCAGTGAAAGCAGTGATCTTGTACACGCACACAACCTACAGGATCAGTGCCAAAGAGTGTAGTCATCATAAATGTACAGCAAGCACCCCAACATTAGTAGGTGCACTGTCAGTGATATATGCACAGATGTGCAGCAAGCACCATAATTCACAACAGGCTCCCCGAACTGCAGTGCCAAGGTTCAGCCCAGTACAACAAAGCACATTATTGCAGCTAGCTGTTAAAGTGTTCTTTCAAAGCCTCCCTGAGCCATTAGCTCCTTGTTGTGCTTGTCTGATAGCCCTTGTATCTGCCAGTTCATATTCAGCAGACAGCAGTTCTACCTCCACCCCGTGAAGCGAAGGTTGAAATGTTGCCACCAATATTAAGCAGGACACAACAGGCAACTATAACCTCTGGGGTATCTTCTGCACTGAGATTCAATCTGGCGGGTAAACAATGCCAGCGCCCTCTGAGTCTACCATAAGCACATTCAACTGTCATTCTGCACCTGCTTGGACTAGCAAAATCTTTCCTTGGTGCTCTTGGGATAGCCAGTGCACAGCTTCGTGATCCGGGGCATAAAGGGTAGGCTGGATCCCCCAAGATCACACTTGGCATTTCAGTGGTAATCTGCTGGTTGGGAAAGAGGGTCCCCACATGTAGCTTTCTGAACTGTCCTGTGTTCTCAAAGATGTGAGCATCCTGCACCTTCTCTGACGAGTCTGTGTGGCTGTCAGTGAAGCATCCTCAGTGATCCACCAGCACTTGCATAAGCATGAAAAAAATAGTCGTTTTCGTTGAAGTACTTTGTGGCAAGGTGCTCTGGGGCCAAAAGAGGGATGTGCATGCTGTCTATTGCTCCACCACAGTTTGGGAACCCCATAGCTGCTAAGTCATCCATTAGGTAACAGGAGATGAGTATTGGGCTTGCAAGCTTGCTTGAAAGAAGCCTCCACCAGGGCCGCCCGGGGGAGGGTGGGCAAGTAGGGCAATTTGTCCCAGGCCCCGCAGAGGCCCCCACGAGAATATAGTATTCTATAGTATTGCAACTTTTTTTTAAATGAAAGGGGCCACTGAAATTGCTTTGCCCCGGGGCCCCCTTAATACTCTGGGCAGCCCTGGCCTCCACAGTGGATTTTCCCACTCCAAAGTGACTTCTCACTGGCAGGTAACAATCTGGCACTGCCAGTTTCCATAGAGTGATTGCGACAGATTACACTAGGGCCTGAGATTCATTTTGTCTGGATGATCTTTTCTTCACTAGGAAAAAAGGTGTTTTATTTTCTTATGTTAGGTGACATTAAGTGAAATCCTAGGGGAGATAAGGCAGTTTGTAGTTTTCATATGAGTTAGCAGGTTGAGGTAAACCTAGGCATGCTCATAGTCCTTACCTCAACCTGCTAAGAGGCCTAATGTTCCTTTCAACCTGCTAACCCATGTGAAAATTACATCCCTGCCTTGTTTCCACTAGGATTTCACCTTGTGAAAAGTAACATGAGTTAACACACCTTTTTCATCAGTTAACATGTACCCTAGGAGGTACTGCAGTATATATCATATTATAAAATTGTGTTGCCAACTCTGATTTCATCAGAGGTTGCACAATACTTGGTGTTTATCCTAAAGCCCTAGCTCCTGGAATCTTAGTTTTCACGCTGAAAGAGTGCCTAGTCCTCATGTTGGCAGAAAAAAGTTTGAAAATCTTAACCTTAAGGTTCAAACACCAGGAAAGCAAATAAAATAAACCCTACTTTATAATGTTCTAAAATCTGATTATTTTAGAGCCTATCTCATGATTTTTTTAAAGTGGTCTGACTCCTGATTGTTGAATGCTTGATTTGGGTTGGAAGCATTGTAATAGTTACTTTGGCTTCTGCTGCAACCACCTGTAGGACTTCTATCAAAGTAATGATCAGAGAAATAGTAGCAGGACCAGGACTGTGTCTGTTGGGAGCAAGACTGGAATAGAGTCATCAGCAGGCTAGATGGGCTGTGGGTAGTGCACCTAGTGCCACCTCACAGCTGAAAGGTCTTTCCATCCAGTCCCTCTTCTTACCAGAGGAGAGGCAAGTTGGGCATGAGGCTTATGCCCCTCTTGCATCAGGGGCAGTTGATAGGGGAACCTGGGCCCTCCCACTCCACCAAGCTCCAACCCAAGACCTTAAAAGGATCAGTGTCTGGCACCCTAGGGTGCCCTCTGAGTTATCCTCCCTGGGTCACTTCATACCATGCACTTCCCACCCCCAGCTCCTAGTCCAATATAAGGTAAAAGGAAAAAGAAAACTTCAGCCCCAACTGGGCTCAGCACACAGTCTTATTCCTCTCAGAATGGATTCTCCAACGCTCTTGTCCCACAGCTCTCTGGAAAGGTCTGTCTTCCTCCTCAGCCTTCCCCCAACACCCTTCTGAGCTGAGTTGTTCTCTTTTCAGCTTTCTCCAGTTGGAGCATGCTCTGCGGGTCTGGGAGGGGTGGGACTACTTGGGCCCAGTATCATCCTTTAACCCCTATGGCCCACTGTGAAATTTATACATCCATCACAAGGACCATGCCAGCTTCCAGTGGGTTTAAGAAGGGCTCTGGCATGGCTTTTCTGACTACTGTAGACCAGAGTTGAGAACCTCATTATAAAATCACGTTATATATAACCTAGACGAGTCATCTATAGCTCAATAGTCTGTGGCATGTGTTGATCACTTGTGCAGTCAATTGCTTGACCACATTTTGATCATTATCTGATATATTCAAGAGACCAAATAACCAATATCAGTCAGGTTTATTACTAAAAACCAATAATATAGTGCAGGAAAGTGATTCAATGGGATATCAGTCTCCAAATATCTGTCTCCTGCAGTGTTGTTACATTCACCTTACACAGAAGGTGTACTACAGAATATTTAAGGATCATTGTACAAGTTACACACTTCTTTACATGTCACTAAAATCTAACCCATCAGCTGGTCTCAGCTCTTGTTGTTCTGTTTCTTTGCTTATCTTTGGTCCATGAAAGCACCTCCTAGGTTTCTACCAGGGTAGAACAATCATATATGGACCTTTTAATCTGAGACATTCCAGTACTGGCCTGTGAGTAACTCCCTAGTTGTTGCTATGGTAAAAAAAAAACACTCATTCTGATGCTGACAGTTTTCCTATCTACTTTAGCCAAAACTTACTTCAGCTAAAGCAGGTCATTATGGGACACTTAGCACAAGTAAACAGAATTTTCAAAGGCATAGGCCAATGTGGGCTATACAGAACATTGTTACATGCTTAATGCATACTAATATATATGGTGCAAATATATTACATATATATGCACTGGTCAGCATGTGATTTGGCTGGGGAAGAGGGGTGTGTCTGTGCACATTGGTCAGGAAAAGTATGCTAGAAACATGGGATCCTGATGCTTATTAGCAACAAGGGCCATCAGGACCAAGAGTCAGAGCAGGGCAAACCTGAGTCTGGGAACAGCAGAGGAGTTCAAAGTCAGGTTCTAGGCCAGGGTTGATACCACGGGTCACAGTTCCAGGCAGATTTCATGGTTCAAATCAGGAGGCAAAGTTGATACCAAGCCAAAAATTCAGGAGCAGGAGCTGGCCATAGGAGTTACAGAATCACCGTTGCCTAGATGCTTCCTGGAATACCCGTTGGGTATATATAGGGCAGGGAGCCAATTGGGAACCATGAGGCTGCAGTCTGTCTGTCAAAACCTTGAGATGGAACTTCCCATGGTCTGTATCCACAGCAGGTCATGGAAAGTGGAGCACAAGCTGATTACAGCTGCCATTGGGTGTCAGTTTGGCACAATTAGCTGCCTGGTAGTTTTACAGGCCTGGGTTCTAGACCCATGGGGCCTTACAATAATGTTGCTGAGATAACACTGTTCCTTCTCCACCACAGAGCAGCACTAAGTGAACCCTTTTTTCCTCATTGGCAGTATGCATGCATGAAATGTAAACCTGGATAATTTTACAGAGCACAATCTATTTAGTAGGAAATTACTATAGAAATATAATATTGAACTTTGGAGTGAAAGCCAGCTGCTCCTGACACATTAATACAGTCTCAAAGCAAGACGCACACTGCTAGTATGAAAGACACAAAGAATGTTAGATAGAAGAGGAAAAAGACTTTAGAACCAGCAAAGACATGCCTCCAAATTCTGCTGTGTTATACAGGCTGCAGTGTCACTGGAGTCAGTGGAGCTGGAATGAGTGGAAAAGGGCTCAGCGGTCTCCCATTAGGGTAACTATTTTTGAGGAAAAAGAGGAGCCCCTACGATGACAGAAGAGATACTACTAATCATTGCTAAGCTCTTCATTGCTGGTGTCTGGCTGTTAGTTTGATTAAACAGGAAGTGTTCACTGTGTTGCTTTAGATCTAACAGGTACAGTGTAAGACTGGGAGTTAAGTTTAATTTAGCAGGAGTAAATGTGTGATGTGCTCTGCAGCTGGGTCCATGGGCACCGTATGTACTAAAACAAAGTCAGGTCATGCTGAAGAAGGTCCAGGTGGTTATGTATTATTTCGTTATTGTCATGCCTAGGAAAAAGTAGTCTTCCTGGGCATTTGGAATTGAAAATTCTACTATAGCCAGCAGCACTTATAGAATTAATAATCAATGGTCTGGCTAATGTTTTAGAATGCTTAATCCTGTTACATCTGCAATGGGATTCGTAGGCATGAAAGCAAGCAGCAGGGTGAATGCTTTAATCTTTTCCCTTTGCCGATGCAGTTGGCACAGAAATAGTCCATTTGACCCACAAGGATACGATTACATGAAATCTTAAAAGATGGCTTTGTAAAATTGAAAAGTCTGAGTATGAACAGAAACACAGTAGGAAAGAACAGAAGATGTATGTGGCTTGAGGGAAGAGTAGAGCAGTAATGTGGAATGAAGCCACCCAGGAACAAAAACAGGCTCAGATTAGCCCTACTGACCAAATAGTAGCAGGGATGCCACTGTTTAAGAGTTCAGAACTCCTGAGTAATGCAGATAAACTGATCATGTCTCCAAATAAACCTTATTAGATGTATAAACACAAAAGGAGGTCATATGTTCTAAGTGAGGAAGAAGAATTTTGCAGGCAATGCATAAGACTAGGATTTTGGAATAGAATCAACAGGTCAAATTCCCAACTCTGCCACAGGTTTACAAGGTGTTGTAGCCATGTAAGTGAAAGGAAGAAGTCTGGATGCCTATAGGATAGTATGTCACTTCAGGCCAGACAGTAGATAACGATACCAAACTACTCTCAAAGGGTGACGTGACTGCAAGTTAATTAGCATTTGTAAAGCTTTGATCTTCCTATCAAAGTTGAGAAGTAACATTATAGAAATTCTTCAGTTTCACATTCACCCAAGTTCTGTTAAATAAGCAAAATGCTAACTGAGATGTAAGTAAAGCTTTCTATGGTATAGTTTTAGACACTTTGATCATATGTCAGAGAGCTCCAGTGACATATGAACATGCACTTGGAGGAAACATGCTGCTCTCTCATATTTTAATGGAGATTTCGCCTTTCCTGTAGACTTGTTTCACTAATATTCATCTGACAAGAATTCTGTTATTCTTCTTAACTCTTTGCCAATCAAAAGGTTCTTTGATCATATCCTTTTTATGAAACAAAGGCCATAGAGATTTAATCTTATTATGGACAGCAGCTGAATATATTTGCCTTGCAAGAAAGACCAGCGTTCTCCTTGTTGAAAAAAAAAATAGGGATACATCTAAATTGCCTCTGTCAGTTTAATAAGCATGGCCATCAAAGAAATCAGATCACTCATGGCTTAGTTTGCCCAGGTCTGCACTCTGGTAGAGTATAAATTGAAAGGAGACATGCTTTTTTAAAAATTTTTTGACTGTTTGAATATTTTAATGTTTATCAGAGGAAAAAAAGAGAGGTGATTAAACTTAATCTTAAAATGTGGTTTGGAAGGAAGAACAATAAAGGCCTATCTCCTAATCTGGTTAGGATTACAATTTTGTTTACAAATATGTGAACCTGCTCACTTTAAAAATGACATGCCTCTCCCCAAGCATTTCATAATGAGTTGAATCAAGCAACCTCTCAGGCAGTTTCCCCACCTTCCTGTCTGGGAGCCCATATGGCCAGACTCTCTCCCATGCCCTCTAGTTTACCACTCTCAGTTTCCCCTACAATCTTTGAAATTAATGAGAGTCTTGCCGTTGAAGTCAGTGGGCTTTGATTCAGGCCATAAACAAGAGACCAGATGGAATAGTAGAGCATCTGCCAGGTCTTCAGCCTGTTACTATGGTCAGATCTCCTGCTGTCTGGACCTCTCCCCACCATGTACTTGGAGAAGCTCTGGAGTACACCTGAATACAGTCACAGACTGAGACCCTCAGCAAACCTACACTAACAGACCTTTTGTGTCCCACTAGTATCATCAGTGTTTGATGACTGAGAGGGAGTAAGAAAAGGTAGGTAGTCATGAAAGTCTGTTGGTCAGAGGGAATGTCGATGGAGGAGACCCATGAAGACAGAAGTATAGTCTGGAAAGGGATATAAGAATGATTTAGAGAGGAGGAAAGGCTGAAACAAATCTAAAAAGGTTTGACTAAACACTTTAGATAACAGACTCCTTTGCTTTTTACCTGTTTGACTATTATGAGGGCAAGTTATCATATGTGTTGAAAAACACAGCACAGCCTTGCTGCAAAACCCACTGAAAATCAATGAAAGGCTTTCCATTGATTTCAGTGGGCTTTGAATTAGACCCCAAGTGCCTTGGCATGGGGTGTTTTCCAAATGTATATTACAGAAACTGAGCTTTGGAATCTTTAGAGTTTTGCCCAAGTTGAGTGATAATGTGTTCATTGTATAGTTACTACAAAATTATGCACATTATTTCTAGAAAGATAAACTGATTAACTGATAAAATAATAAAACCAGGGAGAACCTGGACTGAAATCAAATTGAATATGAATGTTAGGTTAGAGAACTGTTGGAGGCCCCAAATCAAAGCCTTTAAACATGTACTTAACTTTAAGCACATCCTTAAGTGCATTGCTGAATTGAGGCCGGAATAAGTTACTCTAATTTCCCCTCCTGCAAAGCCACAAAATGCTGACATCAGCATCAGAATATCTACGAGAGCTGGTCAGAAAGTGATACTTTTTCTGCAAAGTGATTCAAGAGGGAAAAAAGATAAAACAAAAAAATTGGGGGAAAACAAAGTTTTTCCTGCAAGATGTTTTATTTTAAATAAAACGTGTTTTTTTTTTGTCAGCGTTTTCAGATGAAAAATTCTTATGCTGACTTGTCAATATTCAGCTCCAAGGCATGTCTGGATTCATGGGACAACACATCTGGGAGGTGTGACTCAAGGAAACCCTCAGTTGTCTAAGGTCTGAGCAGGGCAGCTGGTCCAGGCCCAGCACCAATCCCAACAGGATATATGCACAGAGGCTTGTTAAAGTCAGAGGAAATGGAGATTATCTGTCTGGCTTGGAGCAAGAGGGAAGGTGGGAAGAGAGGGAAAAGCAGTGTTTTGAGTGGTTACAGTTTGCTCTTTTAACTTGGAGCTGTGATCACCACTTTCATGTACTTTATTGTACATTGCTTTCAACAGTGCTATAGATGTAAACAAGCTACCTAGTCTCCTTATCAAAATGTTCATCATTGCATTCCTTATAAACCCCTCAATACAGAATTCTAGTGTTGAGATATAGCTTTAACTATCTGAAGCTAAATTATTCATGTTTGTTGTGATGATAGTCTATGAAATGTTTAAACATATAAAACAACTCCACTCTTTCCCATATTGTTTAGCATAGCAGCAGAGTTCATTCGTCTGATGCTCTGGGATTTGTTTTAACTTCAGACAGACAAAGAAATGACATGTTAGTGAGTCTGCTGAGAAAGCAGCTGCCTGAGTTGTCCTGACCAAAATCAAATAATAATTAATAGACTATGCAGTAGTCTGCTAAGTACTAGTTGCTCTGATTCTGCATATTCATAGAGCCCAGTCATGGACACCAGCATGGTGTCTAGGCACTGTCAGTCAGGACTGACCAAAGACCAGTCTTCACTGGGTGCTCCCTAATCTGTCTTTTTCTCCAGTGGATTCAATAAAGAAAAAGCTTTTGAACAGTTATTCCACTGGGGTTTTGAACTAAAAATAATTATCAAACGTCTCAACCAAATACAACCCCCATGGCATCAATGTAGGGGGAGGGGAGGCTGGGTCTGGATGGACAGGAAAAAAAAAACAGTAGTGATTCCTTTAGGAGTACCTGCTCCCTGCAGGGTGGGGGTTGAGATCACCAGAGCTAATGGCTAAGTCAGTGAAGCTCAGTAAGCCATTGGTCCCTGGGCACCTAAGGGAAGATATATAAACCCTCTCTCCCACCAGCCTGAGCCCCATTTCACACGCAACTAGCAGCTGCAAAGAGAGGGGGGTCTGCCATGGTTACGTGCAGCTGCCAACCCTCAATATGTGAGACTAGGGATCCCCATAAAAGCAAGGGTCCTAGTGAAGACTGACTATGGCTACCCCAGGATCACCAAGGCTGCAGTGGTAGAGGAATGGGACTGGGGCTCCTCATATCTGGTACAACAGGAGGGCAGTGGGATTCCAGCAATGGGGTTAGCTGCATAGGGGTAGAGGGCTGATGGTAGCCTCTCTTCCCTCCTCCCCCCTTACCCCAAATGTGCAAACAATTAAGGAAGCAATCATGATCTGTACTGTCTGAGGTATGGCCAGAAAGTTCCCAGAGGAGTTAAAGTTGCACACTAATTAAGCCATCTTCATTGCAGCTTGCCTTTCATCCTCCAGATCTGGGTTAATGGAATCTTCCTCTGACAGGCAAATGCATATTGAAAACCTGATCCTACAGCAGCGGTCAGCAACCTTTCAGAAGTAGTGTGCAGAGTCTTCATTTATTCACCCTGATTTAAGGTTTTGCGTGCCAGTAATAAATGTTAACGTTTTTAGAAGGTCTCTTTCTATAAGTCTATAATATATAACTAAACTATTGTTGTATGTAAAGTAAATAAGGTTTTTAAAATGTTTAAGAAGCTTCATTTAAAATTAAATTAAAATGCAGAGCCCCTGGATGGGTGGCCAGGACCCGGGCAGTGGGAATTCCACTGAAAAATCAGCTTATGTGCCACCTTTGGCACGTGTGCCATAGGTTGCCTACCCCTGTCCTACAGTCTTTATTCATCCAAGTAAGTAAGTTGCTCACGCCATTACTGGAGTCATTAGAATTGCTGGTGGCCCTGTTTTAGGAAGATATTTTAGCATATGCTCAGGGTTAGGCAGATGAGTAGCCCCACTAATATCAATTGAATTATTATTGTGCTTGAAGTTAGGCAGATGCTTAAGTACATACTTGAATTTGGGCATACTCACATGAGTAAGAGTGGCAGGGCTGATCCTGAAATGTGATGGGCCCAACCCAAGGCTAAGAGATACAAATTATTGCAGACTGAGTAGAAGACATGCTTAGAGAAAATATCACAAGGAGGAGATTTGGATACTTAGGGAAGTAACCAGCGCAAGAATCAATACACTACTGTCGTGTCAAAAGTGAAATGCTCACCCATACTGAGGGCAAAAGGCAGGCTCCTCAGTAATGCTTCCCTTCCCCAGTGCACTAACATCCTGCATGTACTCACTAGGAATGGCTGAGCACATGTTCAGTGGGGATGGGGAAGGGGAAAGGGAAAAACACGACATTTTGACATGACATTGGAACCAGAGTTCAGTCGTCCAGTTTATTTAAAGCAACCCGTTTGCTCTAGAGCATTTTGTTCTGCTTCCCATTACTATATACAAAAAATGTTATAATACGTGCCCCGCCCCCCCCAACGATAGAAAGACTACAGACCAAATTCTGCTTTTATTATAGCCAGTACAAAATCATTGACCACAAGTGATGTTGCATGTTTTAAAGGAAAAGGATTTGCCAGATCTTCATTAAGGAATGGATTCTGAAGCTGCAAGACAAATTTGCCCAGCTGATATCACAGATGAATGATATGTCACACTGGTACTGTGCTTATTCCTGGTTTACCCTGAAGCAAGAACAGAGATGCTGAATCACCCATTTTGTGAAATCTCGCCAGCAGAGACCTACAGGCCTGATCCCATGCGGTGCCAAGCACCCACCTGGCATTAGGATAGTAACCCCGGGGCAGCCCTTTCCCAGGGCTGTTTTTAACCCCTTCCAAACCAGAGTGGGGTGACCGCCGCAATACATGTCCCTATAAGATCAGAACACCTGGTCAACTTCGGTTTGAACAAGTGTTTATTTTTTCAATGTATTACATTCAGTATCTATCTTTTGCTCTTGGTAGTCTGACATCTTAAATAGAAGTATACAAAGATTACTCCAAGGGCTCCGTTTGCCTAGTCATTTAATAAAGGGGAGTACATCAAAATCCACTATGGAATTTTCAGTGTGCATTAACATTGTCCACATGATGATTTAGTGTGTGGCAGGTTGCTGCCCTGTACATTCACAGCCCAGCTTGCTGTGCACTGAGTCACCAAGTAGACAAGCCCTAAATTCATATGAATGTGAGCAAAATTACAGCACCTGCAGGATTAGAACTAAAAGAATCGAATACTGTACTTTCATTTTTTCCAGTGATATTAGGAGAAGCTATTTCTAGAGTTGGAAGTCCTATTCTCAGGGTAATGACAAAATTTTCTCTATTCAATGGGTTTTAGGAGTGTAATTCAGCATTGTGAGAGAAACCTATTTGGCCACCTTCCACAAGCTAACGTCCTTTCCTCTTTTCCATGTGGTATACCTTTCCATTAACATTTATTAAACTCATTTCCCCTCTGAGAAATTGTTCTCCTTCTGTGATTACTCAAGTGGGGGGAGGATGAATGGTATAGGAATAATACTAGCTTTAAAAAAAAAAAAGTGTGTGTATTTGGTTGGTACTTCACAGAACAGAGGTTCCTGTTCCAAAGAGCTTACAGTCCAATGACCTGATTCAGCAAATACCCACCCATAAATAACTTTTCCCATTAACATTAACTTTACTTTTGTGAGCAGTCACTCATGTGCTTATTTGCCAGTTTCACTCCCAAGCGATGGATAAGACTAGTAAACAATTATCAGTCAGGATGGAAGGTGTGCGAAAAGGCACAAATTACACATATTGGATAATGCACTTACTCAGGGTAAGCGTGTTTGTCTTTGTGGTTCAAAGGAGTCAGTCCTTTCCACCCCTTTAAGGAAGGTGCCTGGAAACAGTTGTGGTGCTCAACCAAATGGGTGCATGCAGACACAGTAAAACCAGTATGTGTGCACCTATATCCTTAGATGGTAGCAGTCCCATTCACAGCTCCTATAGGGCAGGGATCGGCAACCTTTGGCACGCAGGCCGTCAGGGAAATCCGCTGGCAGGCTGGGACAGTTTGTTTACCTGCAGCATCTGCAGGTTCGGCCAATAGTAGCTCCCACTGGCAGCGGTTTGCCGTTCCAGGCCAAAAGGGGCTGCAGGAATAAGTAGGCAGCACATCCTTCAGACCACACTGCTTCCTGCAGCCTCCATTGGCCTGGAAGAGTGAACCCCAGCCAGTGGGAGCTGTGATTGGCCGAACCTGCAGACTTTGCAGGTAAACAGACTGTCCTGGCTCCCAGCGGATTTCCCTGATGGACTGCATGCCAAAGGCTGCCGATCTCTGCTATAGGGAGTAAAAACATGTAAGATGCTGTAAGTAGAAGCCATAGTAAAGTCAGAGCTTCTATGTGTATTAGCAAGCGGATCAGCTCCCTGCTGCCCGTTAGATTATACCCAGTAATATTTCTCTTGGCTATGGCCAGTAACATCCTCCATTGCGGTTTATGGCCACCATAGCAATATTTCTGCAATGGTTTGGATGAATTAGTATGGAATACACATATAGTCTTTACAAAAAAAAGACTATGACGTAGAATATGTAGCGTTTTACCATCAAATTGTATTTACATATGAGACTTCCTAGTGCGTGAAGATGCTTGCTATGCAAATAAAATTCCTGTGGATTCTAAGGAGAATGCCACACAGAGGGCAAGACGCATGTCCTAACCATACAATCCAAATATATCTCCCTTTACTGTGGACCACAGGTGCACTGGCACTGTAAAATGAGTACATCCCATGGTTTCAGTAATCCAGTATGTCAGAATCTACTTGACTAAAGTTGAAAGTCAATCCCCCTATTAATCATCTTTTAAATCCTTTATATGCTCTATGAAAGGAACTACCTATCCTTAAGTTTTTGCTCATGAGAAATTGTGTAAGGATATTTCAGTTTGCAGTAGTAGGATTCATATCTGTAGATAAGAACATAAGTAGCTGTTAGCCTAAAAGATTAAGTGTTATTGCCTTGAATCATGAGGGTTATAAGCCAATCACTGGTGTTAGGAAGAAGCTTTTCCTCTGTGCTGTTTATTCCTAGTTGACTATTATGAGTCTCTTGTTCCTTCCTCCAAAATATCTGCTTCTGATTCCTGTGAGAGATCAGATCCCAGCAAGAGGGGTAATATTGCTGAAGCACATGTAGGATCATAGGCACTGACTCAGTGGGTGCTCCGAGGCTGGAGAACCCATGGGAAAAAAATGGTGGGTGCTAAGCACCCATCGGCAGCCCCCCTACCAGAACCTCCCCCTCCCCCAGCACCTCCTGCCCACCGGTGGGCCCCACCAATCAGCGTCTTCCCCTCTCTCCCAGCGCCTACTGTGTGCCTTGGATCAGCTGTTTCACGGTGTTAGGAAGTGCTGCGGGGTGGGGGGAGGAATGAGGGCGCAGCATGCTTGTGGGAGGGGGCAGAACCAAACAGGGAAGAGGAGGGGTGGGGGTGGAGTGGGAGCAGGATCTGGGCAGAGCTGGGGTGGGGGGAAGCACCCACAGGCAGATTAGAAACTCTGTGCCTATGCGCAGGATATCATCTGGAGTGATACCAAGGTCTGCAATATCAGAGGGAAGCTTTAAGATGGGAGGTTGAGCTGGTATGGACATGCAGAAGGGAATCCTGTTTGGGAGGCATATCAGACTAGAGTTCATGGACAGAGAATGAGAGGATCACTAAGGAAAAAAAAACAAAAACAGTGGATGTACTGTGTACAGGAAGACTGAATAGCTACAAAACAATCACTGGACTGGCAAGCCTGTAAAGATTAATCCAGCGACATGACCACAGCTAGCTGTGGGAAGAGGAAAGACACAAAAATTCTGCTTTTAATTCAAGTGTATAGGCTCTAATTTGAGCTGCTAATCTGAGTTAAAAGCAGAGTTGCTGTATCTTCACTGCTATTTGAATCTCAGTTAGCTAAGAACACCCTCTCCCTCTGCCCCGCCAGTGCAGACATCTTCAAAACACTGCTGTGGGTATTATTTAATTAACATTTGAAAGGAAATGAGATACTGTGGTGAAGGGGGACATACAAGTAGCTAGCTAGAAATGGTGTTGTATTGGCTAGATACTTTTCTATTAGTAATCCCTTCCACACCAAGCACTTTGAGAGGGTTTATCCACCCAACACCACACTTTCTTTCATGCACACCCTGATAGTTGATGCATCCTTCCTCTCCTTACAATATCAAGCACCTTCCTTCCCTTCTTGAGAGGCACTTTTCAGAAATCCTTCCTACACTGATCATATCACTGAAGTACATCGCCAAACCTATATTCAAGTTGTTATCCTGTGTACTACACTTATCCACTCAAGATCTTTGCCTTGTGGTGCTTAAGATCTAATCTTCAGTACTTTTAATATAATATTTTGTACAATTAAGGCATTATATAGATAGAGTGCAATAGTATACAGATGCTTCCCAGGGGTACCCAAAGTTGTGAGGCATCTCACCATTACCTACCTGTAGCATGAAGCAGCTTTATCTGCTGTGGCTCAGCTCCCTGACAACCACCACCTCTGGCCACACAAACACTGGCTTCCAAATCTCCACAGGCTTCACTCTCCCTGTGCCGACAAATGATAGGCTGACACCAACTCCTGAGTATTCTGAGTGTTCCCAGCAGTGTCCTGTACCGCTAGACCCTCACAGAAATTACCAAGAAAGCGGTCCCCAAACCTGCTTGTTTGGTTGAACTGAGGTTCAGCTCCAATATAACCTCACAGCACTGAGAAACTTATGATTGATAATACATTTGTAATGAAAACAAAGATTTAAGAGATGGTGAATAAGGGTAATGGAAACAGAAATGGTTACATATAAAACAATGATGAAACAAAAAGTTGATTCTACACTTATCAATAGTTAACTTTCCTGTATGAAGTACATTTGCCCCACCCCCCAGGCCCTCCAAGGATTCAGTCTTTTTGCAGCTTCCAGTCAATCCAGGATCCAAACATTCATGTAAAAGCAGCAAAGAATCCTGTGGCACCTTATAGACTAACAGACGTTTTGGAGCATGAGCTTTCGTGGGTGAATACTCACTTCATCAGATGTATTCACCCACAAAAGCTCATGCTCCAAAACGTCTGTTAGTCTATAGTGTGCCACAGGATTCTTTGCTGCTTTTACAGATCCAGACTAACATGGCTACCCCTCTGATACTAAACATTCATGGACACCCCTAGCTCTTCAAGGGGGTTTCCTCTCAGGGAAGGGATACTTAAGCGTATTTTTGCTTCGCCTTGTATTTCCCAAAACTCATTGTTTTTCCTCAGAGTCAGGATGACCTCCTACAGGATTTCCCTTCCTGGTGTGCTGGTCACATCCTCATGTTAACTCCATGCACAAAAACAGGGCTTCCATTGTGTTTGCGTACAGTGCTTAATCAACATATGAACCAAAAAGACAGTGAATCTACATCCCTTGGTCTGGCAAAACCTGTTGTCAGCCATGCCTGGGACATGTACAGAAACCATGTTTTCAAATCCATGGACATCCATCTCACAACACTTATGAGGATCAGTATGACATTATTAGATATTGCACTTGACCCTCTTTGAAAGCAATGTACTGGGTGTAGTAAGTTTGTCAGGTCTGTCAGGAGTTACTGTTACAGAACAGTGAACCCTATCAGTTGGCACTGAGGGATTTAGGGTCACATACACTTACCTCCTAGACGTGGAGATGCCACTGCCTCAGTTTCCCTCTCATGATAGGGTAAGTTTAGTCCTTCAGTCAAAAAAAACCTCTCACCCACTTACTGGCATAAGCAAGAACCCTGCAAAACAGACACTATACACGAACACAAGCCTTCATTCCTCAGTACAGGGCTCACACTTTATCAAATGAAAAGTGTGCCTCATTCTTCTGCCTGCTTCTAGGCCTCCTCCCCGGCCTTCGCACAGGTTCCTTCCCCCTCAGCTAGACACTCCATTGCAACTCCAGCCACATTCACACTGAGGAAAGGGAGATTACTTACAGTCCTGTTCAAAATGGTTGAAACTATAATAAAGAACAATATTGTCAGACATATAGATGAGCATAATGTGTTGAGGAAGAGTCAATATGGTTTTAGTAAAGGGAAATCATGCCTCACCAATCTATTAGAATTCTTTGAGAGGGTCAACAGGCACGTGGACCAAGGGGATCCAGTGGACACAGTGTACTTAGATTTTCAGAAAGCCTTTGATAAGGTCCCTCACCAAAGGCTCTTATGCAAAGTAAGCTGCCACAGGATAAGAAGGAAGGTGCTTTTATGGATTGGTAACTGGTTAAAAGATAGGAAACAAAGAGTAGGTATAAATGGTCAGTTCACTGTTTACCTCTCTTAATTCTGGGGTGTCCCCCAGGGGTCTGTTCTGGGACCAGTCGTATTCAACATATTCATAAAGGATCTGGAAAAAGGGGTAAACAGTGAGGTGGCAAAATTTGCAGATGATACAAAATTACTAAAGATAGTTAAGACCCAGGCAGACTGCGAAGAGCTACAAAAAAGGATCTCTCAAAACTGGCTGACTGGGCAACAAAACGGCAGACGAAATTTAATATTGATAAATGCAAAATAATGCATATTGGAAAGCATAATCCCAACTATACATATAAAATGATGGGGTCAAAATTAGCGGTTACCACTGAAGAAAGAGATCTTGGAATCATTGTGGATAGTTCTCTGAAAACATCCACTCAATGTGCAGCTGCTGTCAAAAAAGCAAACAGAATGCTGGGAATAATTAAGAAGGGGATAGAAAATAGGACAGAAATATCATGTTGCCTCTATATAAATCCATGGTACACCCACATCTTGAATACTGTGTGCAGACGTGGTTGCCCCATTTCAAAAAAGATATATTGGAATTGGAAAAGGTTCAGAAAAGGGCAACAAAAATTATTAGGGGTATGGAACGGCTTCAGTATGAAGAGAGGTTAATAAGACTGGGACATTTCAGCTTGGAAAAAGAGATGGCTAACGGGAGACATGATTGAGGTCTATAAAATCATGACTGTGTACATAAAGTAGATAAGGAAGTGTTGTTCACTACTTCTCATAACAGAAGAACTAGGGGTCACCAAATGAAATTAATAGGCAGCAGATTTAAAACAAATAAAAGAAAGTATTTCTTCACACAACGCACAGTCAACCTTGGAACTCCTTGCCAGAGGATGTTGTGAAGGCCAGGACCATAGCAGGGTTCAAAAAAGAACTAGATAAATTCATGGAGGATAGGTCCATCAATGGCTATTAGCCAGGAATGGTGTCCCTACCCTCTGTTTGCCAGAAGCTGGGAATGAGCAACAGGGGATGGATCACTTGATGATTACCTGTTCTGTTCATTCCATCTGGGGCAACTGGCACTGGCCACAGTCGGAAGACAGGATACTGGGCTAGATGGACCTTTGGTCTGACCTAGCAGGGCCATACTTATGTTCTTTGGTAGAAGGCTTTGCTTTCAGCCTATAGTTCTGATGGTTTCTAGGGATTACAAGTCCCAGAATATCTCACCTCTGGGCAAGGGCAATAATATGGCCCACTCTGGAGCTGAGGCAGCATAAAAGGTCAGCACACCACATTACAAACTGTAATGATCTCTAATTTCTGCTCTTACTATTGAATAATATATCTTCCCTGCTAAAATCCAACAGTGACGACTACTATTTTTACTTCTATTATCTGCTAAAGGCAGAAACTCAGTTGTTACATTATTAGATGGTGCTCTAAACTTTTTTTTTTTTTGAGTGATTTGCAAAACATGCTAGCAATAAAAAATGACAACACAGATGATGATTTGGCTATCGGTCCTTCTTTTGGTTACAGAATAAAACAAAACAATGTAATTCAGTTGTTTAAATTACATTTTTCAGATACTTTGTGTATACCAGTTTTTTCACACCATATTTTCATGTATATTCATAAGATTTTTATTTTTAAAGGAAGTTGAGCAATAAAAGAGGCATCAATTGACAGGCAAATGCTAGGGCAAAGTTTCATAAATAGCATGTTCTGGGTGCCAGAGATAACCAGGCGAGGCTGGGGGAGGTGGGGGAAATACACGTAGCCAGCTGATTCAGTCACTCTTTCAAAGGGAGAGACATAGGCTGAAATTCTGGTTTCGGGTTACATGTACATCCAAAAGAACAAGGAGTACTTGTGGCACCTTAGAAACTAACAAATTTATTTGAGCATAAGCTTTTGTGGTCTAAAACCTACTTCATCGGATGCATGCAGTGGAAAATACAGTAGGAAGTACCTTGCAAGAATAATAGGGTGCTTGCAAGAATAATAGGGGTCAGATTTTTCTGGATGTGATAGCGGATGGATTTCTTCATCAAGTAGTTGAAGTACCTACGAGAGGGGATGCCATTTTAGATTTGGTTTTGGTGAGCAGTGAGGACCTCGTAGAAGAAATGGTGGTAGGGGACAACCTTGGTTCGAGTGATCATGAGCTGATTCAATTCAAATTAGATGGAAGGATAAACAAACGTAGATCTGGGATTAGGGTTTTCGACTTCTCGAGGGCTAATTTTAAAGAGTTAAGGAAATTAGTTAGGGAAGTGGATTGGACGGAGGAACTTGTGGATTTAAATGCGGAGGAGGCCTGGAATTACTTTAAGTCGCAGCTGCGGAAACTGTCGGAAGCCTGCATCCCAAGAAAGGGGAAAAAAACCATGGGCAGGAGTTGTAGGCCAAGCTGGATGAGCAAGCAACTCAGAGAGGGGATTAGGAAAAAGCAGAAAGCTTACAGGGAGTGGAAGAAAGGCGGGATTAGCAAGGGAAGCTACCTTAGTGAGGTCAGAACGTGTAGGGATAAAGTGAGGAAGGCTAAAAGCCGCGTAGAACTGGACCTTGCAAAGGGAATCAAAACCAATAGTAAAAGGTTCTACAGCCACATAAATAAGAAGAAAACAAAGAAAGAAGAAGTGGGGCCGCTATACACTGAGGATGGAACGGAGGTTAAGGATAACCTAGGCATGGCCCAATATCTAAATAAGTACTTTGCCTCGGTCTTTAATAAGACTAGTGAGGAGTTTAGGGATGATGGAGGGATGATAAACGGGAATGTGGATATGGAGGTGGATATTACCGCATCTGAGGTAGAGGCCAAACTTGAACAGCTTAATGGGACAAAATCGGAGGGACCGGACAATCTCCATCCGAGGATATTAAAGGAACTGGCGCATGAAATTGCGAGCCCGTTAGCGAGAATTTTTAAGCAATCGGTAAACTCGGGGGTTGTGCCGTACGACTGGAGAATTGCTAACGTAGTTCCTATTTTTAAGAAAGGGAATAAAAGTGATCCGGGTAATTATAGGCCTGTTAGCTTGACGTCTGTCGTGTGTAAGGTCTTGGAAAAAATTTTAAGGGAGAAAGTAGTTAAGGACATTGAGGTCAATGGTAATTGGGACGAATTGCAACATGGATTTACTAAAGGTAGATCGTGCCAAACCAACCTGATCTCCTTCTTTGAGAAGGTGACGGATTACTTAGACAAAGGAAATGCGGTAGATCTAATTTACCTCGATTTCAGTAAGGCGTTTGACACGGTTCCGCATGGGGAACTGTTAGTTAAATTGGAAAAGATGGGGATGAATGTGAAAGTTGTAAGGTGGATAAGGAACTGGTTAAAGGGGAGACTCCAGCGGGTCGTACTGAAGGGTGAACTGTCAGGCTGGAAGGAGGTTACTAGCGGAGTCCCTCAAGGATTGGTTTTGGGACCGATCTTATTTAACCTATTTATTACTGACCTTGGCACAAAGAGCGGGAATGTGTTAATAAAGTTTGCGGATGACACGAAGCTGGGGGGTATTGCTAACACGGAGAAGGACCGGGATACTATTCAGGAAGATCTGGACCACCTTGTAAACTGGAGTAATAGTAATAGGATGAAATATAATAGTGAAAAGTGCAAGGTCATGCACTTAGGGATTAATAATAAGAATTTTAGATATACGTTGGGGACGCATCAGTTGGAAGCGACGGAGGAGGAGAAGGACCTTGGGGTATTGGTTGATAGCAGGATGACTATGAGCCGCCAATGTGATATGGCTGTTAAAAAAGCAAATGCGGTTTTAGGATGCATCAGGCGAGGTATTTCCAGCAAGGATAAGGAGGTGTTAGTACCGTTATATAAGGCGCTGGTGAGACCCCACCTGGAATATTGTGTGCAGTTCTGGTGTCCCATGTTTAAGAAGGATGAATTCAAACTGGAACAGGTTCAGAGACGGGCTACTAGGATGATCCGAGGAATGGAAAACCTGCCTTATGAAAGGAGACTCAAAGAGCTTGGCTTGTTTAGCCTGGCCAAAAGAAGGATCTGGGGGGATATGCTTGCTCTATATAAATATATCAGGGGGATTAACGTTAGGGAGGGAGAGGAATTATTTAAGTTTAGTACTAATGTAGGCACAAGGACGAATGGGTACAAACTGGATATTAGGAAGTTTAGACTTGAAATTAGACGAAGGTTTCTAACCATTAGGGGAGTGAAGTTCTGGAACAGCCTTCCGAGGGAAGTAGTGGGGGCAAAAGACTTATCTGGCTTTAAGACTAAGCTTGATAAGTATATGGAGGGGATGTTATGATGGGATAGTTTAATTTGGGCAATTGATTTTGGATTATCGGCAGATAAGTCTGCTCAATGGTCTGTGAGGGGATGTTGGATGGGATGGGAACTGAGTTACTGCAGAGAATTCTTTCTTGGGTGCTGGCTGGTGAGTCTTGCCCACATGCTCAGGGTTTAGCTGATCGCCATATTTGGGGTCGGGAAGGAATTTTCCTCCAGGGCGGATTGGCAGGGGCCCTGGAGGTTTTTCGCCTTCCTCTGCAGCGTGGGGCATGGGTCGCTTGCTGGTGGATTCTCTGCAGCTTGAGGTCTTCAGATCATAATTTTGAGGATTTCAATAACTCAGTCATGGGTTAGGGGTTGTTATAAATGTGTATGGGTAGGGTTTTGTGGCCTGCCTTGTGCAGAAGGTCAGACTAGATGATCATATTGGTCCCTTCTGACCTATGAGTCTATGAGTCTATGAGGAAGATATATATACACAGAGGACATGAAAAAATGGGTGTTGCCATACTAACTAAGAAAAGTAATCAGCAGGAGGGAAACAAAACTTTTGTAGAGATAATCAGGATGGCCCATTTCCAACAGCTGACAAGAAAGTGTGTGTAACAGCAGTGGGGCAAAATAGCATGGGGAAATAGGTTTTATTTTGTATAATGACCCATCCACTCCCAGTCTTTATTCAAGCCTAATTTAATGGTGTCAAGTTTGCAAATTAATTCCAATTCTGCAGTTTCTCGTTGGAATCTGTTTTTGAAGTTTTTTTGTTGGAGTATTATTATTTGCAAACTGGACACCATTAAATTAGGCTTGAATAAAGACTGGGAGTGGATGAGTCATTACACAAAGTAAAACCTATTTCCCCATGCTATTTTTCCCCTACTGTTACTCACACCTTCTTGTCAACTGTTGGAAATGGGCCATCCTGATTATCACTGATTATCAGTTGACCTGGGTTCAGAGTTGCTGCAGTGGGATTTTTTCCCCCCAGTGTAGAAGTTCCCTGAAAAACTGCAGCCAGAAAGGGACTCGTTACTGCTGAACCCCAACCCTGCCTCCCTCAGTACCTGCAGGCCTTCAATAGCGTCTTTGTGTGTTTAATTGTAAGAGCAAGAACAGACAGTTGATGGAGGGGTGTCTGGCTGGTGGGTCTTGCACACATGCTTAGGGTCTAATTGCCATATCTGGAGTTGGGAAGAAATCCTCCCCTCCCCCAGTCAGATTGGCAGAGACCATGGAGGTCGTTCACCTTCCTCTGCAGCATGGGGCACAGATCACTTGCAGGTTTAAACTAGTGTAAATGGTGGCATCTTTGTAAACTGAGTCTTTAAACTATGATTTGAGGACTTCAGTAACTCAGCTAGAGTTTAGGGGTCTATTTCAGGAGTGGAAAGCATAATCCCAACTATACATATAAAATGATGGGAAAAGAAGCAGGACAGATCTGAAGGGGGCAAGGAGAAGATAGAGGTCACCTTTTGTAAGGGAAGAGGTAGTCTGTTTCAAGTAGAGTGCTCTCCATGAAAAAGCTATGAAATCAAGAGTGGGAGGACATGAAAAAAGAGCTTTAAGGAAAAGAGATTGAGCAGGCTGTAAGACCCCAGAGAGGGCAGAAAAGGAATGAGGACTCAGATGTTGGTGTGAGGGGGAGCAGCAAGGTGAAGACTAGGAGATAAGAATTTGATTCACAAGAAGAGAGGAAGTCAGTGAACGGGCTAAAAGAGGGGGATGGATGTGCTTGGAATGGAAGATCATGACAATCTGAATTGCAGCATTTTCCATAGATTGGAGAGAAAATAAGACACAGGCATCCGTAGATCAGAGGTGAATTCACTGGGAAACTGTCACAATGATAAGTTTTTCCAGATAAAGACAACAGAAAAAGGGAACGAAGGCATGCCCCTCTGCAGGTAGTAAGACACACTGAGAACTTGTGAAGTGTCAGGGTAAGGTCCCAGAGACTCCCTTCTGTAGCTTCAGCTTGTATGATGGATATGAATTATGCAATAAACTGTTGACTGAAGCACAGAATGCTGGTGAACAAGCTCAGAGTTCACAAACATGCTATTCTTTCCCCAGTGAGACTTGCTTTTCATTGCAAGTCTGAAAGCACTTGTTAAACTCACAACTAGTGAGGTTAAAAACAGGGTGTGGAAGCTAGCAGAACTAAATAAGGTAAGAGGAAGAGAAAGATCACTGGAATGAGTACATTCTGAATGCAGATGTAGGTTGGAGGAGGTGTGTCATAAACCCAGGGCACACATCATCAGAACAACTGAGAAGGGAAAAGAGGAGAAGGACATTGTGGATAGAAACCCAACACAGTACTATATGTAAATCCTCTTCTCCATTGCAAATGCTCAAGACTAAAAGAACAGGGACTTTGGGAAGCAGGACTTTTGAGTGCTTCCCTGCTCCCAGCCCTGTTCCCCAAGCAGCACTCTTCAGTGGTAATCTGTGTGTGACAGATTCATCAAGAGTAGAAGTGCTAAAAACAAAATTAAAGTCAAACTTTTAAGAATCTTTGTCCACATCCCCACCCACTCAGGAAAGTCTAATCAAAGCTGGAGAAATCTAAGGGCAATATCAGGGAGCTGAAAACAGCACAGGAGGGTGAGCCACAGCATCCAGAGTCCTCTCCATCAGCAAGAGAAAATGCATGAGAATCAAAAAAAGAAAATTATCCAACTGTAAAGAGCTTATGTAAACGAGTTAGCATCTGCAATACTTTTTTATTTTTGGTGTGAGTAAGAGATTACACATTGTGGCAAATTGCTGGTACTGTTCTGCTGGGTCTCACGCTTTTTCTTCTCTGGGGTAGGTTCAGGGTGCTATTCCTTGCCTCTGAACTGGTTCTTAATTACTCCACTAGTGTCCTTGGAGGAGGGGAGTGGAGAGGGAGGGACCTGGGCCCGCCCTCTACTCCAGGTCCCAACCCAGGGGCCCTGAGGGTTGTGGTGAACCACTTGAACTAGCGGTTCCTTCCCCTGGGTTACTTCCCTCTCCTACCCTTCAGCTTGTGAAGGGCTTCTTGCCTCCCTTCTACACAAGCCTGGTGCCCCTTACCTAGGGTTTCTTCTGGACTTCACAATCCACCGCAGCACTCCTCCAAACTTTCTATTTCTCTCTTATCAAACTCTTCTCTTCTGCAACCTACACTCTGCTCCAATCAAACCTTCCTCCTTCAACTCCCACACTGTCTGACTGAAGCAGGGGTTTTTATCACATGACTGAAGTCAGGTGCTCTAATTAATCTAAAGCAAACCTTCCTCCCTTGACAGGGAATAAGGCCCCCCTGCTAACACTCTCATGCTGCCCTCTGGCCATGCTGTATCACAACATTCATACTGTGCCATTTAAAATCTTCTACATAATGATTTGGCTTCTGTATCTCTTTCTTTCTCCCCCAGGTCAGGGAGGTTTGGCCTGAATCACTGCCTAATTTTAGTAGACATAGGCAAGAAGCTGCATGGATTTTCCTCAAAACCTTCCTGTACGTCATTAGGTTTCCTTACTAGTCCTCTTTAGGATTATTTTCTGAAATGTAGCTGAATCCCAGCAATATCAAGATATTGGCTATCAGATGAATATGCATAATCCTCTAATACAGCAAGGCTTTCAGTGATGCTTGACAGCATTTAAGGGATTTTTGGTACAGTTTTTTTGCCCAATACAGTGCCACAACTTTGAGGCCACAAGATTGTCAGCAACCAAAACCCATCTCTGAAAAGAGTCTAGGAAGGAGCCAGTGCCATTTCTGCAGGCAGCCTTACACCTTCTCCTCAGCCACCTTTCAGTTCTTTAGAATATATTGCTCAGATCCAAAAAAGATCCCTGTCACAGGGTACATCACTCACCACTGGTCTGGCACCTCCTCCTGGTCACTTTGAGGATTAGCTCAAGGGCAACACTCTCCCTCACCATCCATCCACAGTTTGCACACTCTCACTCTGTCTCTTGCAGCCTCAGGAATCACAATGTCCTCTTCATGGCTTGGCCCTCCAGCCATGTCACCATCCATGTTTTCCCTTCCAGGGGTCAGTATCACAGTCTAATAATCATGCCATTTCCCCAGTGGTGAGGGGCAGGGGGGCAGGGGGAATCTGGGCCTGCCCACTACTCCAGGTCCTGATCCAGGGACCCTGTCAATGGCACCCTCATAATGCTCTCCTTGGAACTGCTCACCACATTTCCCTGGGCCTCTTTCCCTGCACCTACCTTGCCCTTACCTGAAGGCCTTCAAGCACTGCACTGCACTGTCCATGGTGCTAGTGCTCATTTCACCTGTAGGGAGCCAGCTTTCACTCCCTGGGCTCCAGGCTGCTACTGAGCCTTTTCAGCCCTGCACCTCCTCTTAGCTGAGCCTGCCAGGCCCGGATTGGTGGCTCCCTGCAACTCCTCCCTGATTGGCTGGACCTCAGACAGCATCTCTGGGCTGCCAGAAAGGACTCTTCTCCACTGCTTCCTGTTAAGGTTAACCCTTTCTACACCTGTGCGGGGTTAACATTTCATCACATCCCAACACCTTAATCCCAGAGGTGCCCTATAGCAATTGTTGGGGCAACAAAGGGAGGGGCTCCTACACTGCCAAGAGCCCAGTAAGATCAAATTGCTCTTAGCCCAGTTAATGTGGGCAGAAAATGCCTATTCATACGTAAGCACAGAGAGCCTGCGTGTGATGGTCAGATGTGATGAAACTGATATATTCAGCCTAGACTGATAAATGAACTGGGAAAACACCCAGCACCCCTGACACAGAAAGCCAGTCAGACAGCTTCAGAGAAGGTGCAGGAATGGCTCCAAACTAACAGCATACAGCATCCCAGGTCAAGGATGCCTCTGACAGATGCCTCTGACAAATGCCTCTGCAAACTGGAAAGCAATGGCTAAGACTCTTGATTATCTTTAGGACACTAAAAACGCTGGCCCAATACCAACACTTTCTAACCTCTTTAAAAGATAACTATGGTTAACTCTATCAAAGGCCTTCTCCTGGTCCATTGAAACAAACTGTGCATCCAGATGACAAAGTTTGCTAACAGTAAAAACATCATGAATTAAAAACAGATTATCAAAAACAGAGCAGTTAGGAATACAATATGTTTGATCTGGATGTATCAAACAGTCCTTCAGTCAATTGGCTAAGCTCCTGGATAAAGTCTTATAATCAGAACAGAGAAGAGAAATAGGTCTCAAGTTCTGTAAGTCACAGAGGTCCCCTTTGTTGTACAGCAGGGTGATCACAGCCCTGCAGTAATTGAAGGGCAGCTCCTTCTCCTCGATACACTCCAGCACTCCTAGAAAAAAGTCAGGACTGATCAGATTCCAGAAATGCTTGTAGAATTCAGATGGCTGCCCATCATTACCTGGGGCCTGGCCTGTAGAGAGCTGCTGGACTGCAAAAGAGAGCTCCTTCAGCGACACCGCTGTTCCTCACCAGTCAGATGGGTAACCCCTGGTATAGCTCCTCCATTGCCAGCACAACACAGGCATCAGGTGAGTACAGAGTATTGTAAAAAGAAATAACTGCTTTCCAGATCTCAGTACGGTCAGCCTCAGACAACCATCTGGCAGCTGGAGGCTAAAAATCTTCTGACAGTCTGTGGACTTTTTCTTCATCCTGGAAAAATCCTTGTGGAAGTGTCAGTTCCAGGAAGCTGAATAAAATGGGCCTAAACCAGGGCTCCTTGCACCTTCTCTTCCAACAAGCACCTCAGTTAAGGTTTGGTTAATCTGCACTGGGTTTCCCACATCAAGGTTGCCACAGAGACCCAAGATGTCTCATTCCAGGGCACTCATGGCCTGATGCAAGGATCACATGGCAGCCTGGGTATACCACTGGCAAAACAGTTGGATCTGGACCTTTCCAACATCCCATCACTTTCTCAGAAACTCATGCAGCGGCTAGTGCTGCCGCCAAAGCTCCCAAAACACAGCAAATATCTGAGTGACATTCAAGTCCTGTAATAATCTGGTTTTAAAACACCAGTGGGAAATACAGGCAAGAGGGAGAGACACACTGACAGAAACATAATGATGATCAGACAAGTGAGTAGGAGACATGGGAAGACCAAACAAATATATTCACACTGGCCTTCATGGTATAAAAATGATCCTGTCTAGCCTCTGAGGCCTGGTTGGGAATAGCTTTCAGCCAAAAGTACTGCCTAACAGTGGGGAGAAAGAAGCTCCAAACATCTACTAGCCCAAAGGTTGGTAGGAGACGATACAGTTCCTTGCCTGACTGAATATATGGCTCCTCACGATTCCTATTTAAAACATAATCTGCAGTTCAGTAGAAATCCCCTCCCAGGACAATAATAGTATCAGGGCCATATCCAAGCATGGCACGTGCAAGTGTCTGGAGAAAAGAGACATGATCTCACCCCAGAGTAGTAGCAATCACAGTGAAAAGATGAAAAACAATAGTGACAGCTAACCCAGGAGTGACATTGAAGTCATGCTCAAGAATACTTCTTCATCCCTTTCCTTCAACCAGTTCCCCCGATTGTCAGGGTCTGAGTGTGTCTCTTGCAAAAATACAACATCAACCTGTTTTGTCTGAGAAATTCAAAGATTTGTGCCCTTTTATGACATCCCAGCATGCGTTAATAAAGGGCCAAAATGGAGCAGCACCACAGAGACTGGAAGGAGAGAGCCAAATAGCAGAGAGAAACAATGGAAAGTGGAAATATTTGGAACAAAATGAGCTGCTATATATTTTGTACAATTCCTGCAAGGTTCCTCACCTTTATCAACTTTTCGAGAAGGAAATTTTTCCTACAATCAACTGAGGTATGTCTCAAGACAAGGGCAGCTGAATGAACAAAGTGCTATAAAACAGGGACATAGGCCTTGACCTCAGTTTCCCGCTTCCCCTTAGTGCTATCCAAAAAGTCCTTAATCTCCATCACACTGTACCCAGCCTTCCTATATAGCTGACTGGCTGGGATACTAGGAACCAGTGAGAAGTCAGGGAGATCATTGTCATCCTCTTCATCTCCCCCAGACTCCACCAGCTCAGTAGAACATTGAGCCACCAGTGTAACATTCCCATCATTCATGAAGCAGAGAGATTCATTGGGAGCAACTGGCATATCCGTATTCCCAAGCATGCTAGGCAGTGCAGCTCCAGGCTGGGAGCCAGTGTCATCACTGCAACATGCAGGATTGAGGGCCTGAGGACTTTTCACGCCCTGGGAAGAAAGTACCCCACTGGGAGCTCCTCGCATGGAGCTACCACCCAACACAACTGTATACTTCTTCTCAGGGCACACAGCTCCATCATCAGCCACTGCCAGCAACTTAGGGGCCTCCAAAGTCTTAGCCCTTTTATAGTCCCACATAAGTGTACTTTGTCAGTCTGTTCTTCACCCCCATCTCTAGAACCTCTCTCTGATTTCTCAGCAGGAAAGTGCTCCTCAACCTCCAGGACAGAAGTGATGAGGTCACAGCCAAGGGTTCCTCGGGGGGGGTGGCTGCTCCCTGTATAGTGGCAGACCACACATAGTGCGGGAGGACAGAAACTGGCAGTGTGGGAGCAGGCTCTGTGTCCTGATGGTCCCTTGATGTTTCATCCCCCTCCCCACTATCCTGGGGTCTCACATTCTTACCAGGGACCCCAAACCAGCAGTGCATGAGCAGGAATCCCCCAAATGACCTGGTCACCACACAGGAAACATTTCATGTTTTCAGAGGTAGCAAGCACTGTATAATCTATGTGGTGCTTTAAGACCAAGCTAATCATCGTGAAAAGAGAGTAAAACAGTGAAGTGGCAAAGTCTGTAGATGACACAAAACTGGGTTAGTCAAGGCTTGAGAAAACTGGCCAGGAAAAGTAGGTGATTGGAAAACACAGATGTAATTCAATGTTCACAATGCAAGGTAAAGCACATCAGAAGGAATAACTTCAATTACTCATAGATTCTGCAGGCTACATTAACTGTACCCCTTTAGGAAAAAGACCTGGGCATCATTGTGGACAGCACACTGAAAACCTACTTGGAGCTTTTCAGAACAGATTCCTTTGTTTAGTAGCATTATCTTTACAATTCAGTTTTTCTGTGCAAGCAGGAGGGAAAAGTCATTATTACATTAAATACAAGCTGTGGCTTCTAAACAAACTATTTCCTGATCTTTTGTCCACTGGGCTTGTGTCTGAAAAATATCCCACCATAGCAACCCCTGGTGCTGCACTAATGTAGATGAGGCTCTAGGAAGTCACTGCTATTTAAAGCCTAGGTTTACATGACATGGTGTGAGCAATGCAAAGTTTTACAGTGTTAGCATCATTAAAATATTAGTAGTGTTAGAAAGAAAAAAAGGCTAGTGTAGGCAAAGCCTCTGTGTGTGAGCATGTGTATATGTACACACACACACATACATGTTAAATGTATCCTACATAAAATGGTAGTAACTAAGAGGTCAACTGTGGAACAATATGATAAATTGCACTGATCATCTACCTTTAATTCTTTACCTGCACTCTGCTTGCTAATCCATCTCCAATGGATCTACTTCTAACATTCCAAACCTCTCATCAGCATCATTGAGCTGCCATAAAACAGTCTCCTCCTTTCCTCCAAATGATGAAATTCTTTCTTCCCTGTTCTCCTCCCCCATCAATAAAATTACAATAGTTTGTGTTATAAGATATGGCCAGAAGTTAGGGCACTAGCTTAGAACATTAGAGACCTAGGTTCAAATCCTTGCTCTGCCATAGCTGCCTGTGTGTTCTTGGGCAAGTCACTTATAATCTTTGTGCCTCAGTGTCCTAGCTACAGAATGGGCATAAGTAGTACTTCCCTATCTCACACGGGTATTGTGAGGATAAATAAATTAAAATTGGTGAGGAGCTCAGATACTACAGCAATGGAGGTTGTATGAGAACCTCAACTAGCTAGATTAGTGGTTCTCAAACTTATGTACTGGTGACCCCTTTCACACAGCAAGCCTCTGAGTGTGAACCCCTCCTTATAAATTAAAAACACTTTTTTATATTTAACACTATTATAAATGCTGGAGGCAAAGCAGGTTTTGGGGTGGAGGCTGACAGCTCACAACCTTCCATGCAATAACCTCATGACCCCCTAAGAGATCCTAACCCCCAGTTTGAGAACCCCTGAGCTAAATAGATATGTAATGTCCAGTTCTGGACTTAGGGTTCCACATCCCAAGAACTATCAGGGCTAAGGACAGCTGAGAATCCCCCTTTAAGAAGGATAGAAACAAATTATACTATCAGAGGGATAGCCTTGATAGTCTGGATCTGTAAAAAGCAACAAAGAGTCCTGTGGCACCTTATAGACTAACAGACATCTATGCTCCAATACGTCTGTTAGTCTATAAGGTGCCACAGGACTCTTTCTTGCAAATTATACTATCTCATTGAAGAGGATGAGTTATCAGATCATAGTAAAACTGTTTTTGATTATTTTGGAGGCTTTATGGTACCAGTTAAAATTTTTCCTCTTTGTTTTCTGCTTCTAGAAAGAGTACAAAGTGTTACAAAAGCTGCAATACTATAGAATACTATATTCTAATGGGAGCCCCTGTGGGGCCCGGGGCCTGTGGCATATTGCCCCACTTGCCCCCCCTCCACCCTCCCCTCCCCCGGGCGGCCCTGAAGATCTGATGAAAAAGGAATGTAGGGTTGTGTTATAAATCCACAGATAAATTGTGCCTTTACTAACCTCCACACTTTTGCAAGAAAAAACTCTTGTGTCTTTAAGCCTCTAGGGAAAACATATGTTGTTGGAATGTTTTAAACCTTTTGTTTATTTCTTAAATGTTTAAATGACAAATGCCTTTATGAAATGCATACTTCCAAATATGTTAGCTAAATGCAAAGCTCCTAATATCATTGCCATATAAATGGTAAAATGCTTTTATGTTCCAACATGGAATCTAATGACCTTGCTAAACTAATTACTAATGTAAGAAGCCACTTTAAGTATAGAATATTTATATTAATGGAAAATTAATTAAATACTGGCACTGCTCAAGTAACTCTCTAAGCCAACAGAGGAAGACAGGAAGAATCATCTTTCCAAAAATGATCATTTAGTATCAACAACTTCTTTAATAACTACTTAAACTACTGACTTTCTTTAAAAATGATAGAATATTAAAAGACTGCTTTAAAAACTGAAAACTTTTATATAAAGAACAGGAATTCGGACTTTGAAATTGAAAGAATATTTCAGAAAATGTTTCAAATAAAAAAAAAGCTAAAACTAACTTTAAATATTATCTAATGCTTTCCTGGCACAAGTGGAAAAAAGACAATTAAATGTTGAATATGCATTAGGCGGACTTAATCTTCAGGAGTTGAAGGTGTCACCTCAGCAAACCCCACAAGCATGGAGCCAATGAAAGAATGACAGTAACCAACTTTGAATCTCCGACAGCCTGTAAGAGGTGTATTTTCCTAATTTTATGGAAACAGGAAGGGAGTGAGTATAAAAAAATGCTAAGCCAGCACCACTCACACACATACACCCCTTCTGCCAACCTGCATTAATAGGAAGCACAAAGCACTCATCAACTTATCCTGTCTATGTCTACAAGCAAGCTGCCATGACAGCCAAGAAAAAGAAAAGAAGACACCAGTCCAAGAAACTCTCTCCAATACTTCAACATGGATTGGTAAGAGAAAGTTAGCTAAAACACTGCCAATGGATTTGATTTAAAATGCTTGTAATAATCCTGTTGGGATATGGAAATGTTGTTGTAACTTAAAATATTTACAGTTATTTTAATCACCAAATCGTTAGACTATCTATTCCTGATGAGAAGACAAGGCTAAACATTGGGAAACAGAGAAAAAACAGTGGAATTTAATTGAATATAAGTTCCTTAATATTCATGTTTGGCATGTTTCAAGATAACTCATTAAATGGCTTCTTCTAAGTACTGGTTTATATACCTTCGATCTCATAGGATTTAATTACAATTGCTTACTGTGCCCATCTCTAAACTGGCTGATTATTATTAATAACTGGACAGGTTTCACTTGCACTTAAATTATTTTGCCTCTACTTGAACAGTTTTAAAGTATCTAATAAGATATTAAGACTGAAGTCACAGTAATTTGGGAAACAATATACTTTGGTCTTAACTTATCAAATGGAGACTGTTCCCCACCTAGCTCTGCTAAAATCTCTTCACAGACAGAAATAAAGAAGAGATTGTAACTGAAGTAACCAATTTATCAATTGTGTTCTGTCATTTGTGTTGTTTGGTTTAATGTTTTTGTTTCCTTTTCTTACTGATAAAAAAGTCATGGTTAATCACTGTGATTATTCTGTTTGGTCTCAATCATGGTATTCTGTAAGGTAATTAAAAGAATAACCCTTGTGACTAAAATAGTGGGAGTCACATCCTCAAGCTGGCAGTAAGAGACACGATTAGAAAGAGCTGGCCTACCATTTCCTGATTCTCTAAACTAAACTGTTTTAGTAATTTTTAAAATAAAATCACTTGACAGCCAACAATTTAAAATTATTTCTTTCTATCTCACACTTCCCTTATTACTAGCCTTATTTATGTGTATTGCCATAGTGCCTAGGAATCTCAATCATAGCCCAGACCCCATAGGCACTGTACAAATGCAGAACAAATAGACAGTCCCTGCCCCAAGGAGCTTCCCTAAGGCTCACATGCCTTGCTGGGATTCCTGAGCTTGGCTCTCCTCAACTTCGGCTTTCCTGGGTTCCTTGCACTTTGCTCCTTTTTCATTGCACGTAGAGAAAAGTGGTCATAACTGGTGGAGCCAAAATAAGCTGTCATTCGCAATAGATCTTCATTGTCCTCATCTAACATTATCTTCCCTCTCCATTCTTACATGCTCTGATGAGCAATGAGTTAACAATGTTAACATTTAAAGTATTAACACTGGCATCTCAGTCCCCACTGAGATGAATGGATCAGATTACACCTCTCAGAACTATTGTTGCAGGTTCTGCAAACACAGGCTGATGTCACAGTGTCCCTTAGGCTTGGTCTACACTACACATTTAAACCGATTTTAGCAGCGTTAAACTGATTTAACGCTGTTCCCGTCCACACTACGAGGCCCTTTACATCGATATAAAGGGCTCTTTAAATTGGTTTCTGTACTCCTCCCCCACGAGAGGAGTAGAGCTAAAATTGGTATTACCATATCGGATTAGGGTTAGTGTGGCCACAAATCGACGGTAATTGGCCTCCGGGCGGTATCCCACAGTGCACCACTGTGACCGCTCTAGACAGCAATCTGAACTCGGATGCTGTGGCCAGGTAAACAGGAAAAAGCCCCACGAAATTTTGATTTTCATTTCCTATTTGCCCAGCGTGAGCTCTGATCAGCATGGGTGGCGATGCAGTGCCAAATCCAAAAAGAGCTCCAGCGTGGACCGTACAGGAGATACTGGATCTGCCCGCTGTATGGGGAGACAAATCTGTTCTATCAGAGCTCCGTTACAGAAATGAAATGCCAAAGCGTTTGAAAAAAAATCTCCAGGCTACACAGTGCTGCGTGACAAACGTAACGGAAACCCAAAGAATCAAATGGGACGCTCATGGAGGGAGGGAGGGGTACTATGAGGGACTCCAGCTATCCCACAGTCCACAGCAGTCTCCGAAAACTATTTGCATTCTTGCTGAGCTCCCAGTGCCTGTAAAGGTTCAAACACATTGTCCGGCGTGGTTCAGGGTACATGCTCCGTGAAATTGACCGCCCCTCCTCCAGCCACGTGAAAGAAAAGGGAAAGAAATCGTTTCTTGACTTTTTCAGTGTCACCCCTATGTCACTAATGCTGTGGTAGACGCGATGCCTGCATGCAGTGAAAGAGCAGTATCCGCTCCTCTCCCCTCCCCTGGTGGCAGATGGTGCAAAATATGACTGCTATCCGTCATCACCATCAGCCATGGAGTGCTCCTGGCTGGCCTCAGGTGAGGCTGCCTGGGGGCATCTGGGTAAAAATAGGATGATTCCGGTCATCCCAGTAGATGGTACAGAACGAGCTGGTACCATCTTCATCATAGCAACTGGGCGCTGAGCTCCATCAGCCCCCTCCCATTTCCTGTGTAAAGAAAAGATTCTGTATACTGCCTGACTATCATAGCAGCGGGATTGCTGGGCTCCTCTCCCCACACTGCTTTAATGGTCTGCCTTGGACTGTCATAGCACCCGGGAGGCTGACTGCCCCTCATTCTCGTCTAGCTCAGTAACAAGTCAGTGTTCTTATTCCTGCATTCGTTAATAACTTCATGACACAAAATGGGGGGGACACTGGGGCCACGGTAGCCCAGGAAGGTTGGGGGAGGAGGGAAGCAATGGGTGGGGGTTGTTGCAGGGCACCTCCCCATGAATGGCATGTAGCTCACATTTCTGCGGGATCTGACACGGGAGCAGCTGTGCCTCTGATACACTGGTTCTCTAGTACACTTGCCCATAATTCTAGGCAGGACTGAAACTCTATTTTTTAGAAACCAATAAAGGAGGGATTGACCTCAAGGAGTCATTCCCAATTTTTGGCTTTTGCTTTGCACCCCCGGCTGATCGAAGTCAGCCAAGGCACCCATGATAGCAAGCAGACATGATGACAGAAGGACAGATAACCGTCATCTCATTGCCAATTTACAAGATCCGGCAGCAAACAGTACAGAACGAGCTGATAACCATCTCTGCTATCATGCAAAAGCAAATGAATGCTCTGTGTACGCACGGAGTATCGCACCATCTGTCCCACGGCATCCAGTACACATACGGTGACAGTAAAAAAAAAAAGCTGAAAAACGGGCTCCATGGTTGCCAGTGCTATGGCGTCTGCCAGGGCAATCCAGGAAAAATGGGTGCCGAAATGATTGTCTGCTGTTGCTTCCCGGAGGAAGGAATGACTGACGACATTTACCGCAGAACCACCCGCGACGAATGAAAATTTTTGCACCCGCGACAATGATTTTTGCCCCATCAGCCACTGGGCTCTCAACCCAGAATTCTAAGGGGTGGGGGAGACTGCGGGAACTATGGGATAGCTACGGAATAGCTACCCACAGTGCAACGCTCCGGAAATCGACGCTAGCCTCGGACCATGGACGCACACCGCCGAATTAATGTGCTTAGTGTGGCCGCGTGCACCCAACTTTATACAATCTGTTTTATAAAACCGGTTTATGTAAAATCGGAATAATCCTGTAGTGTAGACGTACCCTTAGCCTCAAAAGTGTGACCTGAGCATATCTCAGCAACCATTGTAACAGTTAGCGACTTTGTTTTTTTAAAAATATATCTTAGATTCTGGAAAACAAGAAGGCAGCATAAAAAAGCTGCCCTGTACTGTGTGAATCCCGATCTAGGCTTTCATAGCTCACTCATCATCCTGGTATCTGATCACTTGCTTGAGTAGTTCTAGAGAATAAGAAGATCATCCTTATTCTTCAGAAATTAGATGGCAACTGTTAAGCTTTAAACTATGAGCCTATCATTAGCCCATTAATGATTCTGGAATTTTTTTTAAAATGGAGTGTATGGAATGTGGCTAGTGTTAAATCTCCAATGGGCAGCTTGTGGCAAGCACTACATAACCAGAAACAAGAGAAATAATTGTTGCACAGTATGAAATCTGCTCCTAACTCACATTCAGCAGTTTCAGAAAAGTCATTCTTGCCCACACTTCTAAACTTATTGAAAATAGGCTCTCCAAACAGTGTCATAAAATTCTAATATTTTCTCCACCACTTGGTTCCAGACAGTAAGTGCATGCATTATTTATAGAAAATAATTGCAAGACAATTAGCCCAGTGAATGTAATCATTTCTGAATGGGAGTTGGTAGTGAGGCACAAAAAGCATATGGTATTTTACAAACTGTTTATAAATATTAAAGGCAGTGAAAAGAAGCATAGACTTGATTCATCAAGAACAAGAAAAGGAAATTTCCCAAAGGTTTGCCAGAGATTATATTGATCAGGCCCTTCATTTAAGGTTTATTTTTACACATTATATCACTTCTGATGTTTTCCTACAATACAGACATCTCTGAACTATGATTTAGGATTTCATAGTGTTTCTGTTTCTGTTCTCTAGTTAATCTTTAGAAGCTGAGGTCTTTGACAAAAGACAGGTTTGGCTTTCAAACAGAGAGAAAACCCAGATATACAATGAAATGTGACCCAGAACTCTCTTAAAGTGCATCCCTTGCTTTCCTATGAGCTTTATACAAAGAGATGGATTGCCTGCAGTATTTACGGCCTCTTTGCACCACTCTGCTTTTTTCTTGTCCTCCCACATTTCCTCTCCATCTCTCTCTTATTTGATATACCCCTTCTCTTCCTGTGTACAACCTGCAGAGAAAAAATGGCTTGTTCATGCTCCCCAGAAATCCCTGTGCCGCCTCCTCCTCATATCTACCTTCATTTTTTGCTCTCTTCTTTTTTCAAAACTCTTTCTGGGCTTGGCTACACTGGCACTTTACAGCGCTGCAACTTTCGCGCTCAGGGGTGTGAAAAAACACCCCCCTGAGCGCTGCAAGATGCAGCGCTGTAAAGTGTCAGTGTAATCAGGGCGGCAGCACTGGGAGCGTGGCTCCCAGCGCTGCACGCTACACCCATAAGGGATGTGGTTTACAAGCAGCGCTGGGAGAGCTCTCTCCCAGCGCTGCGGCTCTGACTACACTCACACTTCAAAGCGCTGCCAAATTTCTAATGTAGCCATACCCTCTGTCCTCCTCACTATCATTTTAATGGGCATCTCCTCACATTCCTTCTCTCTTTTGTGCCTCTTTGAACTACTCCCTCCTCCATTTTGTTGCCTATTCCTTTCCTTCTTTGCTCCTCCTCCTCCCATTTTTTTAACCTTGTTGCCACTCCTGGAATTTGCACCTCTCTTCCCGTCCCTCTATTTTTTGCAGAGCTTTTGTCTTTGCCCCATTTTGACCCTTTTTACCATTCTTCACACTTTCTCCTTGTATTTTTGTACCTATCTGCTCTTCCCTCATTTCTTCCTTCCTCTTCCCCACCCTCATTTTGTGTTTCCCCTTCTTCCTGATCTTCTGCCCTATCACCCTCTGCCCAACACAGTTAATCATGGCTCCATCTTTGTGATTTACACTTCTTGGTTTCACTGAATTAATTTACACATCCAAATCTCAGAATTTTATATTTGTCCATCGACTGACATAAGCAAATGAGTATATGGACCCCATGTATGTATGCGTGTGTTTCCTGTTTGTCTAACATCTGGAAATAAGTGGATAATCAGTAGGGGTGTGTGTGTGTGTGTGCGTGTGTGTGCGTGTGTGTGTACGTCTGTCATCTGGACCTGTGTGTGTTTGTGAGCGATAGAGAGGGAAACCTGGACATAAGTAACTGAGTGTGTCAATGTGACATCTGGACTTAAGTAACTGAGTGCTTGTGAGATCTGGACGTAACTGTGTGTTAAGGGGTTGTGGGACATAATTTTGTGTGTGTGTGAGGAGTGCTGGCAGGGGTGAAAGTAGCATAGAAGACTTACCGGTATGGGGGCCCGGCTCCAGGCCCCCGGAATGGGCAGGGCCTCTAGTGGAAGGGGTGGGGCTGGGGTCAGCCTCTCCCAGCTGGCCCATCCATGCTGCCTGACCTAGTGGGGCACTGTCGGCGATTTAAAAGGGCCTGGGCGTCCAGGCCCTTTTACACACATCCCCTTCATTAGTGGGGCAGGGCCACAAACGGGGGGGCGAGGAAAAGACAGAGACCTTAAAATGCTGCTGTGGCAACGCTTTAATGTCAGCTCTGCACGGGCTGGTACCAGTGGCCACTTCTTACCCGTATGCCATACTGGCCCACTTTCACTTCTGTGTGCTGGAACAATTTGTATGGTGGTAGATGTGCTGTAGGGTGACCAGACGTCCCGATTTTATAGAGACAGTCCTGATTTTGGCATCTTTTTCTTATATAAGCTCCTATTAGCACCCCCCCCCCCGTCCAGATTTCTCACCCTAGTGTGCTGAAAGCCACTGAACCGAACGGTAAACCCTGTATAGAATGGAAACCACTTTTCCAGCCAGGGGGTGCGGGTACTGCCACACCCCTAGTTCCAGCACATATGGGATGGGCGGGGGGGGGGGGGTAGAGAGAGAGAGATCTGCTTTTCAATAACTGAGTACCCCTGCTTGAGTATGTGTATGAGCGCGCGGGACATTTGGACATAAGCAAGGAAGTGTGTGTCTCTCAGGAAAGCTCATGCTGAAATAAATTTGTTAGTCTCTAAGGTGCCACAAGTACTCCTGTTCTTTTTGCAGATACAGACTAACATGGCTGCCACTTTGAAACCTTACAATAAGTATGTTTATGTTTCCTCCCCTGGCAGAGGGGCAGCTCTCGCCAGCCCCGGCCCCCAGAAGTTTGTGCCAGAGTGAGCAGCTCTCCGGAGAGGCCCCCAGGAGAGCAGGCTGAGCCTTTATCCGGCGTTGGGCTGGTCCCTGGCCCGGGGCGGGAGAAGGGCGGCAGCGCTTCTGCACTGAGCACTCCTGCCGCTGGGGAGAGCTGTTCCCGCGCCGCTTCGAGCACAGGCAGGGCCAGCTCAGAGAGCCGTGGCCGCTTCCCTGCCTGCTATCGCATGCAACTAGTGGGATCCTCCTCCTCCTCCTGCCGGGAGCAGCCTGGCGCTCCCTCCATAGCAGAGCCAGCAGGGCAGTCCCCGAGAAAGGCTCAGTTCGTAGCAGAAGGGGGCGCGGGGGCTTGCAAAGGAGGGGGGACCCCTGCTGTGGCTGGCTCCCAACTATGCAGGCGGCTGCCCAGTGGCATCGGCGGCTGCAGGCGGGCGGCAGGCAGAGGCAGCCGCCGCGTGCAGTGTGAGCGGAGAGCTCGGCTCCATTCCCAAGGATGCTGGGGGGCGATGCCTGGCGGCAGGGAGGACGAGATTTGTCAGAAAGCGCTGCAGCTGCTGGCCGAGCTCTGCTCCAGCGGGGCGGTGGAGAACGAGAACTGCCTGGATTTCATCTACTACTTGCGGGACAGAGCCCGGCCCCGGCTCACGGACTCAGGTACACGCTGCTGCTCAGGCCGAAGGGCGGGGGACGGGGGTTGCAAGAAGAAAACAACAGTCCATAGTCCCTTCCCACCCTCATTGTGCCGCTAACTTACTGGGAAGGGGAGAAACCCCACTCCTCCAAGATGCCTTCCCCCTGTCTGGAGTCCGGGAGACGCAGATTCAATACTCCCCATCCCACCTCAGCCGTGGGGAGATGCAGAATCAATACCCCCATCCCACCTCAGTCATGGGGAGACGCAGAATGAACACCCCATCCCAACCCACCCATGGGAAGATAAAGAATCAGTCCCCCACATCCAACCCTACCCATGGGGAAATGCAGAATCAATACCCCCATCCCACCCCACCCGGGGGAGACACAGAATCAATACGCCACATCCCACCCTAGCCATGGGGAGATACAAAATCAATAGTCTCACTCTACCCCTATGTATCTCCACTGAACAACAAGGGAGGTGAAGAATGTGTCCCCCCTCATACTTACTCCCCCAGCGCACATACACCCCCTGTGCTCTAACTTCAGAGGGGAAACATCCTTCTAGAATAAAAGCAATAGCTCCGATTGTTCAGGACTCAGTCACAGAATCTATTCTTTAGTTTCAAGCAACAACCTGACCTAAGTGTTGTTCTGAAGAGTAATCTACAAGGCTGCTGAAAGGTAAAACCTGATGGGGTTTTAAGTGTTCCTAAATCATTAGGATTTTCTCTCAGACTACTTGAAGAAAGCAACAACTGGTGTCATCAATTTCCAGCCATTCTTTCAGGTGGTTACACTATTTATATTATTAGATTTCTCCCCTTGAAACTGGATTCATTTAGGACTAAAGCATTTATGTACATCAATTTTAGCAAATCTTAATTTCAAAAGTATTCCTAGTGAAATATAATTGTGACTGCTGGTCTGAAACCAGGAATCATAGATACACTGCTTTAAATTATCTCATCTTAGTTGTCCAGTGTTTTCGTTTGTTTTAAAGCTTAAGAATTTGTTTGCTTCCTGATAGTAGTTTGAACCTATAAGTAGCTTTACTACATCAGTGAATGGTCTTTGAGGGTTTGTTCCTGAATTTATGTGGTCCTTGTATCAGTATAGATTTGATTTTAAATTATTGGAGTTTTATATTAGTCTTTTATTTAAACAATAAAATCTAATAGCTCACAGGACAATGTTTTGATATAGAGGAGCTTGATGGGTTTCTTTTGCCTTTCAGTGACAGGAGGCAGAATAAACAGCCTTTAAAATTGACAGAATGTAAACTGAGAGATTTATTTTCGATTATGTTTTGAGCAGGGTTGTCTTAGTTTATTCTGATTTAAATACTCCCTTTAAGCTTCTTAATTAGAAAGCTGAACTCTGGCTGTCCTTCAGAAAAATAGTAAACATTTGATGTTATCTTACCCCAAAGTGCCCAGATTCCTTCTACCCACAATGGAGAAAACGTTTTGTAGAGCATAAGCAGATTTAAAAGTTTCTCATACTATATTTCAATTTCTATAGTGCGTCAAATCAAGGTTTCACAGGTGTGAATGAAAATTATAATAAGCAGAACCATTTTTAGAAAGAGTTATAACTGAGAACTGGAGAGTATTTGCAGCACTCTAAATTGTACTGGCAGTTCAGCTGCTCATCACTGCACACTAATAATCATTTATTTACTATTCTTACAGTAGTTAGTTCGCTTAGCAGCTTTGATTCCAATTTCAGTCTAGTCTTCAGTGTCTAATGCTTTCAGACAAAGATTTTGCAGTAACCTGATTAATATGAGGCAGCTTTCATGATGCAAATTACTGACAAATGTTTGGGTAAACTAAGATAGCTTGAGCAATCCAATAAGGAGAATAAAACTGGTTAGGTAAAAAAATCTTCCATGTACAATAAATGAAGCAGAATTTTCATATATCTAGGTTATTTATATTAAGATCTATTTTCATCTGTGATAACTTCATTCACTTAAAACAACTCTGATTTTAAAAGATTTCAGACATTTGTAACAAGAATGTTAACATTTACTAAAAAATAGGTAGAATAACTCACCAAATAAATTTTATACACATGAATTTAATAATTTTAATAATTATTTGGTTCAAATAAATACTTTGTGTGTGACAGACACTTGACTGTCAAAAAGCATTCAAGAAGTGATTGTGTCTATTTCTAGTTTCTCTAGTTTTTATATGTACTCAGGTATCAATCACATTCTTGTATCCTAAGTAATGATTCCCAAGAGGACATCTACTTAAGTCAATTATCACTTAGAATTGTGAGTTACTTGAAGCATATGTAAAGAAGTAGCCTAAATCACCTTGAATAATAAGGGTTTTTGACATTTTTTTGTAGAAGACACCTGACCTTTCATGAAAGTATCATGCAGACATGATATCTGGCATTCTGTCTGGGAGCATTTTTAAAACATACTGTGCTCATTAAAGTTATATACATTTAGCATACATAGTTGCAAGAATAAGAGATTCTTAGTCTTCTCATATTAATTTCCTTAATGAAGAAAACTGTTTCTGTATTTCTTATTTTAGCTCATTATTTCTTAAACCAAGGGTAGGCAACCTATGGCACGCATGCCGAAGGAGGCACGTGAGCTGATTTTCAGTGGCACTCACACTGCCCGGGTCCTGGCCACTGCTCTGGGGGTTCTGCATTTTAATTTAATTTTAAATGAAGCTTCTTAAGCATTTTAAAAATCTTATTTATTTTACATTCAACAATAGTTTAGTTATATATTATAGACTTATAGAAAGAGACCTTCTAAAAACGTTAACATGTATTACTGGCACGCGAAACCTTAAATCAGAGTGAATACATGAAGACTCGGTACACCTCTTCTGAAAGGTTGCTGACCCCTGTCTTGAACCATTCTGGTAGGATGGGTTTTTAGTATTTGCTGCAAACCTGATCTATTACACAGAGTAACTACTACGTTAGGAAGCTATTAATTGCACTTAACTCACATTTCTATAATTCAGATATGGATTGTCAGGAAAATGAATTGCCCATAAAGTTTGGTTTCCCAGTCAAATCCATGGTTGGTAAGAAGACAGTGCATTCTACTCCCAAAAGAGGGAGACAGTACCCCTTCAGTAGCAGACAGGCCAAATCCAGCTTGATTTATTCACATAGGAAATACCATTGAGTTAATGGTGAAATGGAATTTATGGGCTATGAAGAAACACTCATCAGTTTTCAAGGACTGGAAGGATGGTGGCTACAATATAGGGCTGGGGACAGATTCTTCTGGGCAAAAATAAGCATGAAGTCACTTTAATTGTGTCATACTCTCTTTCCTATGTAAGCAAGTTTTTCATCAGCCACCCAAATTACATTCCTCTCAGATAGCGGGAAATCCTGTCAAGCCAGACACAAAAGAAAACCATTTAAAAATACATAGACGTTTGTTAGTAAATAGAGCTGACAAGAGTGTGGCTATAAAGGAAAAATATATGTGGTGTGTGGCTAATGGTTAGCAGTGTTACTGTTTTCATTATGGCAGTTCTTGTACAAAAATATCTGAATGCCATTTTTAGAAAGTTTCTCTATGCTCAGATGCATTTTCCCAGTAAATTATATACTCACCTAAACTCTTCAACCTGGTGAAAATGATGATGTACAGTATCTTTACTTGTTACATAACTTTCCCTATATGGAAGAAAGGATGGTCTGTTGGTTAGGGTACAAGCCTGGGACATAAGAGATCCAGGTTCACTTCACTGCTCCATCACAGACTTCATGTGTAAAATGACTTGGGCAAGTCACTCAGAACCAGATTTTCAAAGTTTTTAGGCACCTAAAGATGTAGATAGGCACCTAGTAGGATTTGTTCAATGACAGTTAGGTGCCAAGGCACTTTTGAAAAATGCATCTATCTGCATCTTTAGGCATCTAAATACCATTAACAAGCTGGCCGTTAGCCTTAGCCTCTCTGTTTCAATTCCCCACCTGTAAAATGGTGTAGTAATAGCACTTCCCTACCACAGAGGGGTGTTGCGAGGATAAATACATTAAAGACTCTGCAATGCTCAGATACTATGGTAATGAGGGCCACATCAGTACCTTAGATACATATGCATGTGAAAACCATCTTAAGTGGAATTATGGGACCTTTGAGATAGTCACCTGGAAAGCGAGTTTAATTAAAGCCAACAAAAATTTTGCAGTTGAGGAATGGGTGTTCAAGAGGTATCAGGGCAACAGCAAGTACGTGCTGATTCTTTGTGAACTTTTCCTCTAGTAGATTCCTCTCCCAGTCCTTTCTCACTTCCCAAGTTAAACATCTGATGTGGGGCATATTTTAGCAGTGTGTAGAAGCAGCTGTATACTTTTGTCACACAGGTATGTGATTCTGGATTGCCAGAAAAGCAGGTGTTTTGTAGAAAGGTCAGTCAAAAGTGTACTATGATTTTGGTTTAGGACTGTTAACAGTTTAGCACCAAAGGTAAGTGATAGTGGTCTTCTTCTGTCCACTAGAGTCAATGCTGGTTTTCTCAGAGTGGCAAATTTTGTGGCAAATTACTGTGGTTTGCACTTCTGTCACAAATAGGACAATACATATATTTTTGGATGACAAAGTCCCATACATCAGATGACAATTTTTACATTTTTTTTGCCACTGCTTTTTGTTGTGTTTGCATATCTTTTCACCTATCTTCCAACACGCCAGAGAATTCCCTAGGGACCAGTCATTTGGCAGGGTTGGTCTGCCATTGTTCTTTGGTAGACGTGCCCGTCCCTGCACATTTCTACAGGGTCCTCTAATGTGGCATGTCTCACCCTTCTCAGATTACCCCCTACCTTTTCCACAGCTTCTGCTTTCCATGTGCTCCTTACTGTGCATGTCCTGCAGCCACAGAGTGCTCACTGCCTGGTTTCCAGTTTGTTGATAATTACTGAGATATGAGTACGAAGCATTTATTCAAAGGAAATTTTGTGATAAAATATTGGAGATTATGTCAAAAAAGACAGTATGCCTCTACAGCACAATCTGGATTTGGATTCTTCACTCTTCCTGTAGATAAAAGAGTGAAAGGATCCAGCCCTAGAAACTTACAATAAAAATTTTTAAAAGGTCATTGGAAGCTGTTGTGGACCTTTGGAGGAGGATGAGAAGAATGATCAGGAAATGTTTATGCAGATAAGAGTGTTATATAAAAGGGCTAGACCATTAGTCATTGTGAATTTTCATTAATGTCACACTGAGCGGAATAATGACAGTAGAAATACTAAATAAAGCTGCCTATTTTTGACTGTCATATTGGAGTTCACATTTTGAGGATAAGCCAATAAGATCAGAGGTTATTCTTAATTATGTCCTTTTAAAATGATCACTATCTGCTAAAATAGAATAAACAGTGAATATTGTGGTTTAATGATGGACCTTAGACATGAAGAACTCTATAGGTCTTGAGCAAAAGCAATGGATTTTATACAGTAATGGAAGAATCGGACTTTATTATTTAATCAAATTAAAAATAGTTGATTGCAATCAAGAAACCAAGAAATCTAGCCCTGGCAATGTGATGGCTATTGAAGGAACAATGTGAAAGGGTACAATTTACATTTATGTCAGTGGAAGCTAAGGGTCCTCTTCATCAATACATTACTTAAATAAGTGTGTTTTTAACTCTGCTTGATTCCTTTACACAGGGCATAAGTGGCTTAGCTGCATAATACATTATGAACCGGAAAAACAAAAGTGGAAAGCAGCAAAGGTGTTTGGACTGGTTGGCATTCAGCCAACCACGTGAGCACAGAAGCCAAACTTGGTGCTTGTTTAAACGAAATCTTTGGCAAGCCAGGGTGTAAATCTACAGTGCTATAGCCTGTGGTACACAAACTGGCTATGTGGACCCTGCTACTGCCACTTAGTAGTGGCACACTAGTGTCCTGTAGATACACACCCCAGCTTGCCACAGGCTAACTGTTCATCTAGATACAACCTTCCTCACAGAAAATCTTTCCAACATGGACTGTACATTTTACCCCATATTATAATTACTAATGTGTTGTGAATTCATCTTAAAACCAGTCTCATCATGGGGGCTTGTATTTTTTTGAATAAACTGTAGCCCTTATATTAAATCACTTTTTAAAAAAAAATTGGTGAATTAGGCCTGGGTTTTCACAGGAACCTAAAGGAGTTGGGGTTCAATGGGAGCTGGAGACCTCACGCCTTTGGGCATCTCTGAAAACCTCAGCTTAGGTTTCTTCAAACATGTCATTCCTTTGTCCTTAACTAGGGCTAAGTCCCCAGCAAGTTTGACATTAACTAGCTTAATTTCTTAAGAGGGACATGTCTAACTTTTCATGCTTGGACAACTCGAAAATGACTTAATTGATTTTGTTCAAACTTTGAAAAAACAAAATGTATCAGGGAAAAAGATTAGTTTAAGCCTGAGAAATTTCAGCTGAAGGGGAAAAAACAACTTACACAGTCATGAAGTGAAAAAAGGTGGAATAACCCTTTCAAGGTATAGTACTTTTATTGTCACTGTGTTTTTTACTCATTCTGGGCCAGGTTCACCATTGCCCTGCATATTTTATAGCCAGTGACACCAGTACAAATAAAGGTAAAATGCTACAATTCTGAATTGATAATGTTTTTGACCCATTTCCCATCAGTATAAATCACTCCACACAATGAAAGGCAGCAGTGCACCAGCTCCTCTGACATTATGGCAAATGAACAAGGAAGACTGCAGCTCAGATTCTTTTGGATTTCAGAAACCAAAATATTGTTTTAAACTTCATTAAAATATAGTGTTAATTACATATTTTAAATGGGAGCTGAACACTGTTTTCCTCTTTTGAAAAGTCAGTCTCAAGTTTTGGGGATTTAAAGAAACATTTGCTGCTCATCTTTAATGTGAGATGGTATATTGTTTTAATTGGGTTTAGTGTACATTTACTGTAAATGGCTAGGCACTCAGAGATTTTCCCTTGACACTAATAGGGTTAAGTACTCAGGTTACGAGAGAAAAAATGCTGCGTTCAACAGATAACTGTCAAATGATGTGCTTTGAGAAAGAGGAAGCATAAGAGCATGTATCTGCTAAAACAAGAAGCACTACAAGTGTGCTTACCAACAAAGATTTGGGGACTAGTTGTTGCCTTACAAAACCAGTGATACAATGTGAAGTAAACTAAAGAAGATGGTGAAAATTATTATACAAGTTACTATATTATTTTTTCTAAACAAAGGTTCTGCTTTAATATAACAACTGTACAAACCGTTACAGACCTATACTATGAGAAATGTCTTTTTACAAGTATTCTGTGTATGTACAGATGCTTCAGATGTTTGTTATTGGATGTATTGCAGTGGGATCCAGAGGTCCCAGATTGGAGCTTAGTTATTATAGATGTTGTACTGCCATGAATGGCCAGATCCTCAGCCTAGCTAACCTCACTGTGCGCTGCCAGGGTTGCATAAGTAACCTTAAAACTGCCCTAAAGGAGTCAACTGAGCATTCCTCCAAACTGAGGAATCCTGAGCTGGCAAAAGCTAGTGTGGCTGACTTTACTCCAGTCTCTCTTGGCATTTCCACCCTCATCCCTTTCTACCAGTTCTCTGTGGCTGCTCTGAGAGGGTCAGTTGGCCCCTTGCTGGCCACAGGAGAGAGGAAGGAGTAAAGGTGGCTCCTAGCCACTTTCCCCTTCTTCCCCAAACCTGTTCTGGGTAAGAGATTGGAGCTGTTGAGAACTGTCCCCATATTGATTTAGGGGTTTAAAAAAATAACCTGAAGTAAATTCTTCAGGCTCAGAAAACAGCAAGATTGCAGCGAATTACCTGTAAAAAGTTGGACCCACCAAGTGAGTATAGGGAATAAATATTTAATGTTGCAAGTGAAAAGCGGAAATTCTTACAAAGGATTCCAGGTGACTTTCTTAAAGTAGAAAGAGGGAGGGGAAGGGACTGTAAATTCCTTCATTAAAATTATCCTTGCTGTAATCCTAGAACTTCCCAGGAGTTACAGCAGATTTGCTTAGTTTACAAAATAGTCCTTAAATGCACACAGTGGTGTGCTGTACAGTATAGGGTGCTGCTAACTACATTTGCAGTTTGCATTTTTGAGGTGTTTTTTTTTTAATACTCTGTGAGAGAAGACAAATGTATCCAGTCTTCCACAGTATTACTTTGGGCTCCAATTGGTATAAGATGCTAAGCATTCTGATTTGTTAGCGGTGCCCTGATAAAATCCCAGCATAAATCTTGAGAGAGAATCTCTTTATCAGAGCTTCCCATTGCTAGTCCAGTCAGTTCCCCATATGACTTCCCATTTTTATTACTGCGCCTGATCCCTCTTTGTATTTAAATGAGAGATACTTCAGCCAGACTTGTTAAAATTATAACAAAAACACAAAGAAATTCACTTGCAAAATTAGAGTTGCTTTATGACATAAACATCCAAGGCAAAAATGCACATTGAGTCAAAATGAACCCCAGGTCCTCACATACCTAGTCACACCTGGAGCCCTTTGCACTAGTTTTCTTAAGACAGCTCATCTCCCCAGTTTATCTTTGTATTTCATAGCACATGTTTGTATATGATATGACACATCCTTACAGTTATTTCAATATCCTGCTCTGTGCCTCAGTTTCTTCAGCTGTAAAATCAGAATAATACTTGTCTCTCTCATGGGGCATTGTGGTTTTTAGTTAGGGGGTCTAACAGAAGGTATGCACATGAGAGAAATATAACACTTATTTTTCCTCTCACTTTTATAACTTCTTTTTTGCTATTTTTATTTATATTTTGTTACCCATTTTACTCATTTTTCCTCTGTTTACTTTAAATTCTTTAAGGTCTCCTTGAACTTTTGAGCTTTTAAAATTTGCAAAGAAATTAATACACAGCCAGTGTTCCTGCCATGGTATTTTTCAGTACTCTTCCAAAGGCGGTTCCTGTTCGGCCATGTCTGAAGTTAGGTGGGTGAGTAGTCCTGTCATAAATAGATAGCTAAGGGTTAATGTTTCTTTTACCTGTAAAGGGTTAACAAAGGGAACCAAACACCTGACCAGAGGACCAATCAGGAAACAGGATTTT
>NC_133772.1:56549866-56673310 GCF_003597395.2 Chelonoidis abingdonii | reverse complement strand
GGCAGCGAGAATAGATCCAAGCTGAGTATAAGCTTGGGGAAGGGTCACAGTAAACACTCAGATGTTGAACTCTAAGTCCAGATCTGGGACAGACGTTTAGTACAAGTCCCATTGACTTCTATGGAACTACGCACATGCTTAAAATTAGGACCTGCATATGGGTCTATATTCTGAACTACCAGAGCATTGCAATATACTAGAAAATGTGGTGGCAAGGATTATTTCAAGTGAGCTGGAGGCATATGCCAATTGTCTCCATGAAGAAAGATTTTCTCTGAGGGCCTCATGCTATGGTGTCTTTGAAAGCAACCAAGTTTGTTTCCTGGAAATACACCTAGAGCAAATAAATAGACAATACTGTCATTAATAATGCATCTTAGGAATCCACAGAAACATTCAAGGGAAATGATATGAGGGACCTGTATATTGGTCATTTTTATATGTGTTTTTAATATATATTAAAGAGTAGGTTTATGAAGCATTCTTGGAAATTGGATTAGCAATTCAATACAAAATCAAATCAGAAATTATTTGTCCACTAACATCCAACTACTCAAGTAAGTTTCTTATAATGTACTATCACTGTCAAATAAAATTAGGATAATCAATGGAAAAATACAGATGATGGGGAAATTACCTAAGGAGAAACATAAGAAATACAATATTTTAAGGTGTTTGTGATTAATTACAGTCCAATCCCTCTTCATTACTCCAAGGCTCTAACCTTAAATGCCTTTGCATATTCTGTAGATTTCAGTAATTGGATCAAATTCTGCTCTCACATGTATATGCTTGTAATTCCCACTGAGCCCTTACCGTCACATTTGTGGTGACAACATTTTCTTTAGATGGGATTTGCACATTCTTGTCTGAGGGCAGAATTTGCTTTATTACATCTCTGAGTTTATTTTCTACAGGAAGTCATTTACATTTATAGGGCACATAGCCCCAGTCACTTATGTACAGGTCTTAATTTCTAATGGCTGTATGGGTTAGTAGTTCCCTGTAAAAACTTTTTGTGAACATATGGTATGATAATGCTGTTGATACATAATGTTGTAAGCATTCTAAATTGTTATATTTTGTGCTAATTTGAGTGACCAAAGTGCAAATAATAGGCCACATTTCCCTCTTCCCTCCGCCAAAATGGCTTCTAATTTCCTGAGCAGAATCAATTGTGCGTGCAGATGTCTACATTTAGACATCTAACTCCTTGATTGCATCCACAAATCAGAATCAGAAGTATAATCCCAACTGATTTCAGTTATAAAAACAAAGGCTGGGTTGAGGTCCCTTCTACAGATTTGGCCTCCTATAGGTAATTGTCTGATTTTTCTTTTTATTGGGCATTGCGAGGTTATTGCAAATGAATGGAAAAACTTAAATGAACATGGAGTTAAGTGCAGTTTTATATCTCGAATACACTTCTGATCAGGTTGTGGGGACGCAGTAAACGTAGAAATAAATTTTAACGTACATGTTTTTCTTACAGCACTGATTGGCTTGCTGGAAATAATATATAATTCTGTGACCTTTCCAATATGGTGGTTTGCTATGAGATTTAATGAGTTCCAGGCATTAGATATGAGCAACTTTTGTCTAGTCTGTATTAAAAACCTTAAGTGATAAGGCTTTCACTACTTCCCTTGAGAAACTGTTCTACAGCCGAATTGTTCTTGTGGTCAGACAGTCTTTTTTCTGACATTCAGCCTATATTTTCCTTTTTTAATTTGATCCCAGTACTCTTAAGTCATAGCCCTGTGCATGTCAGGGATGTTCTATCTTATACCCTGCTTCCCATGGACCTCAGGGACCTCTCTGGCTCTCAGACATCTCTGAGGGATCTTAGGGATGCCCCAGTCCTGCTTCCTTTTTTCCAGCCAGGCCCCTTGCACCTGGGCTGGAAATGGGGGTGACACAGGAGCTGTACATGATATTCCTCTAAGTAGGAGCAGTCCCCAGGGTGCTGATCTTTACAGTAGCTTTGAACCATCAAAGTAGGCCTGGATCTAGCCTTTTTAATTTGTTGTTGAATAGTGGCTTTGCCACAAGCCCTGCCAAAGGACTGTCCCAGAAGCAGGCCAGGGTCTGAACTGAGATTCAGAGTCTCAGTTCAGTCTCTGAGTCTCCCCGCTCCCTGCAAAGAGACACACACACACACACGCACACATGCCAGCCTTTCACGGGGTGAAGATTACTTCCACCTCCATACAGGAGTGGCTGCAATGACTAGCTTCTTTGAGTAGGGCAGGTGAAGCCAATGCTGCACCACGCACTCCCCACATTTGCACAGGAGGGAAGGCAGCAACTCCAGGAAGGCTGCCCTGCCCCACCCCCCTCAATGCTGATACCAGCAACAGAGGCAGCCCAGGCAGGGGGTTAGGGCTACACCTCACACTACTACTCAGGTGGGTAACCAGGTATAATGACTGTGCCCTTACTAAACAATCAGAACCAACTCATAATTGCGTCTCCAGTGCTAGCTCATATTTCTAACTACTATATCTCCTTATCTAGTACACAAACATTATATTTTTGCAATGAGTTCTTTAATTTATATTTCATTTTTAAACACACATTTTGATATTTTTTTTTAAAATTCCTTTAGGGGATAATGAACATTGTTGTTGGTTAGTTACAGAACTGTACTCAAGAACTTTCTATAAGGTTGTGGATTTTTGCTATACTTTAGCATTAATTTAAGCTCTCTTGTGGCTTTATTTAGCTTGAACAGATAGAGGGAGATTATTTTAGTTTAAAGCTTTACTCTGATGCTATGTTTGTGACAGTGCCTGCTTTCAAATTGATAAGAAAAATAAGTGAGCTTATAAGCTAAAATTCTTCATTCACTGGGTTATCAGCAAAATTAAAGATAGAAATGGGTTTTTTTATAAAGACTGTTTATAAAGTAGTTGATCACTGAGTTTATTGCAAAATAAATATTTACCTACATGTTCTTTAGTATTGACCATAATGAATATATTACAGCAAGTACAGGGAGTTTTATTCTTATCTAATAAATGAATAAAGTAGAGAAAATGTTCTCCATACCAGCTGGTGCAGCGTACATCTGTAACGTTGGCTTTTGTAATCACACCAGATCAGCATGTTTTTAGGTTCTCATTATGTTTAGCAGCATACTGAATACTTGTTAAGCAAGAAGAATGAAGTCTAGCTTTCTTCTCTGACAAGCAGGTCCACAGCTTGGATTTATAGGATATGCTTGATATGCTTAAAAGGGATCCGTGGAGGCAGTGGATGTAGCCAAAACTGACACATAAAGGTTTGCCCTGAGCCAATTTACAGCACCAGGGATATATCAAACTGTAGGTGGCAGAAGGGCTCAAGGGCATGAACTCCGTCAGAAAAATCTTTGGATTATTGATGAAAATCCCACATGGTAGTGAAAAAAATCCAGTGGCACTAATGTTTCCAGATTTTAGACATGCAAAGAATGAATAGAATAAAAGACATTTGAGATGGGATGCAGGATCGTCCCTACAGTATATTTTCTAGCATTTTAGACAGTTTTGCTTTACAAGTCCTAAGCAATGAGGTTTTCAAGACTTCACTTGGGAGACTGTTTCTTCAGCATGATAAATCTGAGTCAGGACATTTTCCCAGATATTTAGCTTTGTTTGAGCGCCCTCGGCGGACAGCAATTTCGCCGCCCCGCGCGCTGGTCCCGCGGCTCCGGTGGAGCTGCCGCAGTGGTGCCTGTGGAGGGTCCAGTGCTCTGCAGCTCCGATGGAGTTGCTGCAGTCATGCCTGCGGGCGGTCCACCGGAGCTGCGCGAGGAGCCGACCGTCAGCAGGCACGACTGTGGCAGCTCCACCGGAGCCGCGGACCAGCAGACCCTCCGCAGGCACCACTGCAGCAGCTCCACCGGAGCCGCCTGCCGCCCCCTCTGGCAAAATGCCGCCCACCAATTATTCTGGTGCCCTAGGGGATTGCCTAGGCTGCCTAAATGGTAGTGCCGGCCCTGAATAAGATACATGGCAAATTATTGCAATTGTCTTGAGATACTTCCCGCCATAAATAAAATATAATAGGCTTGACCATCCATTACGTTTTGGTCTCTTCGTGTTGCTGGAGCAGCAAAAAGGAATCATAAAACTTGTAGATCTGGCTTCCAGGGAATATGCATGGTGTAGCCCATTACTACTACACCCTTTATGTGTCCCACTGTAGGGGATGTAGCCACAGCACTATGGCCCAGATCTTCAAAGGTATTTAGGCATCTAACTCCCATCAAAATCAATCCTCAGCTGCTGAAAAGTCCTCTTGGGGCAAGGGGCAACCTAGTGCAAAACAGAGCAGACCTGAGGCTGTTCTAAATTATGGCAAGTTCTGAGCAGATATCTGGCTGGGCCCAGCGAAGGGTGGTGCTAAATGTGGCTCACAGCCCTTTTAGCTCCCAGCCAACCAGCTCTGTTCCTGAGCTGAGCAGAGGTTGACCAGAATAGAAAGTGAGGCCAGTGTATTTACACAGTACAAGCGGCAAAGAGTCCTGTGGCACCTTATAGACTAACAGATGTATTGGAGCATGAACTTTCGTGGGTGAATACCCACTTCATTGTCATGACATGCATCCGACGAAATGGGTATTCACCCATGAAAGCTCATGCTCCAATACGTCTGTTAGTCTATAAGGTGCCACAGGACTCTTTGCTGCATTTACAGATTCAGACTAACACGGCTACCCCTCTGATACTTTACACAATATCAGTCATTATTAGCATATACTGAATATTAACAGGCTTCAGCAATCAACTTTTTATAAAGTTAAAAAGTTACAATAAACTACAGTTTGTAGGTCTCACACTTTGTTCTTCCCTCTCTCTTCCGTAATTCTAGTTTCTTTTTTTTCCATATCTAGAATTCTCCTTTAAGTCTTTTTCAGTGTCTTTTCCTCAGTTAACTGTCATTTTCACTCCTTTCTTTGTCTGTAAATCTCTGCCTCTTATCGCTCCTGCTCTGGAACATTTCCCCTTTATTCATTCCCACTTCAGTCTTTCTTTAGTCCCATACTCATTCATTGGTCCTCCTTTGCCGTGCTGTCCCTCTTCTTTCTCCTTGGGACCCTACTCCCTAATCAGTGTTATGATATTTATTATCTGTTGAGCTCTCACATTGGGGATTGGGGCTGTACAAGACACAAAATAAAGACAGTGCCTGCACCAAAAAGATTTCAGGGTCTAATCTCATGATGAGCTCTTTCCTTAGCCCCAGCAGAGCAAGCCATAAGGAGAGGCCATTCCTGTTTTTCTCTTAACCCCAAATGAAAAATTAGCTTCCCTGGTTATCTCCTGTCAGTCAATGTCAAAGTGAGCTCCAGCTATCCTGGGAAAGCCTTAGAAGCAGCTCCATCTTTCCACCCCCAATTAGTTTTACAGATGAAGAGGCACTGCTTCATGCCCTGAACAGCTGATTAGCCTTGGAGGTAAGGAACCTCTGAAGCATTCCATGCTCTGACCAAGCACTCCATGCTCTGAGAGCTGTAGGGGAAATCAGGCTCTCCACAAACCATTGACCAGCACTGCCCTTTACTAGGTCCTTTCACCAAGCTGAGACAGTCTCTCCTCTTAATATGGTCTTGCTGACAAACAGCCACCATCTGTACTGTATGCATATATGATATTCCCTTTCTTCTCTCAGTAACCAACCAGATCAGAAAGCTGTAAAATAAGTGCCTTAAAATGTTATCTGAAAGCTATGTGTAACTAAATATGAAAGACCAGTTATTAAAAAAACACAACATAAGCTATGACAGCAAAAAAAATCAACCATATCAGGCCACAAACAATAAAAACAACTTTCTCCTGTGGATATTTTCCCACATTAAAGTGTATCCAAGGCCCTAACAGATGGGTCACCTTTTACCATTCTTACAGACCCCGCTCTTCAGCAGGCAGCATCAAACCTGGGCCTCCAGGAGCTTAGTGCATGAGCCAAAAACCCTATCACTGTTAGCTAAAGCTAGAGAGATTAATGAGTTTGCTCTACTTCTCTAAGTGGTCTCAGTCCCACTAGCTGGGACAGAACACCACACCCAAAAGATATGTGGGTTACACTAGTATGCTGCAACATGGCTGCATTAAATAAATCATAATTTCAAGCACAGTAGAGTTAATGTGAATGTTTCTTGTTGAAGAAGTAATCACCTTCTCAAACCAAAAGCTACACATATCAGATTCACTGTAAATTGTATACCACAAGGCTGGGCCAGGATTCTGGGATTGTTGCCACCAATAAGATAATTTTTTTTAAAAAGCAGGAAGAAAATTTAATTACCATTATACATACAAACTGCTGCATAACGAACCAGTGATTATCAGGCAACTTTCATAAGACTGTTTTTAGAAACATTCACAATGTGTTGTACCCAGTGAATGATTGTCATAAACAGATGGTTAAGGGTTAATGTGTCTTTTACCTGTAAAGAGTTAAGAAGCTCAGTGAACCTGGCTGACACCTGACCAGAGGACCAATGGGGGGACAAGATACTTTCAAATCTGTGTGGAGGGAAGTCTTTGTTTGTGCTGTTTGTTTTGTTCGTTGTTCGCTCTTGGGGCCAAGAGGTACCATACGTGCAACCCAGGTTTCTCCAATCTTCTGAAACAGTCTCTCATGTTCAAAATAGTAAGTACTAGCTAGAAAAGGCAGATTAGTCTTATGTTTGTTTCTTAACTTGTGAGTGTGTATTTTGCTGGAAGAATTTTTACCTCTGTTTGCTGTAACTTGAATCTCAGCTGGGTGGGGAGGAAGTCCTCTATATATGAGCTGAATACTCTGTAAACTTTTCCATCCTAATTTTACAGAGATAGAAAAAGTAAAAACTTCTTTAATTAAAGCTTCTTTTTTAAGAACTGATTGATTTTTTTCCTTTTTTAAGACCAAGGGGATTGGGTTTGAACTCACCCGGGATGGTGGGGGGAAACGAGGGGGGGGAAGGTTAATTCCTCTCTGTTTTGAGATCCAAGGAGTTTGGATCAGTGTAGCCTCTCAGGGTACCCAGGGAGGGGAAAGTCTGGGAGGGGGAAAGGAGGGGGGATGGTTTATTTCTCCTTGTTTTAAGACCCAAGGGATTTGGGTCTTGGGTTCTCCAGGAAAGATTTTGGGGGAACAGAAAGTGTGCCAAATACTATATTTTGGCTGGTGGCAGCGCTATCAGATCTAGACTAGGAATTAAGCTTAGAATGGTCCATGCAGGTCCCCACTTTTGGATGCTAAAGTTCAAACTGGGGGAAAAATACCTTGACAATGATATTGGGCAGAGAAAGGGGTAGTGAGCCATTAAGTATTCTTAATTGCAATATTAATGTTTTTGATTAAAAAACCCTAAACATTACCTATTCTTGTTTGCCAGCGGTTAGCCACCGGAAAAGCTCCTCAAAGGTGTTTGCTGACTCATGCTTAGAAGGTGAAGTAATTGGATGACAATTACAGGGTTAGTTTAAGGGAAAAGGAAGACATATAGAAAGCAGTTTGGAATTCTAAATGTTATACATTCAAAATTACACTGTAGGTGTGCTGGATATGTCCTGTGCATCAATTTTGCTCTCTCTTATGTTGGTGCAAACCCACTGATCTAATGAGGTTATACAGAGGCAGCATAGTAGATATGGCAATAGATTTGGACTTGGGAGACCAGAGTTCTTTTCCTAGCTTTGCCATTCACCTACTGTGTGACCTTGGGCAAGTCACTTCACCTCTTTATGCTGCTATTTCCCTGCTATCACCCTTTGTACTGACTGTAAGCTCTTTGGGATAGGGACTCTCTCTCACTATCTGTTTTCACAGTGCCTAGGACAATGAGGACCTGATCTCAGTTTGGCATGTAGGCACTAGTGTAATACAGATAATAAAGAATAATAATTTGTCCCGTGTGCCTGCAGGGGAGAGAATGGATTGGTATAACACCTTTTAGTTTTGCATTCCTAGCAATAAGCACTAATTGAACAAAGGTTTAGAGTTTTGGTGGGATACACTGTGGAGGTTGGATGCAATATGCAAATATGGGCACTGAATAGGACATAATCTCCTACATTTGGGCATTGAAATCAACAGTTAAAAAAAAGCTAGGCACTTAAAGAGGCATCTGTCTGCCACTGTATTTGTTTGAATGTCCAGATGTGGGATTTGGTTGTGTAATTTAGGTGCCCATGTATTTGCAAGTTGTGCTCTCTGTGTTTAAAGAATCAAATGGAATATTTTGTAGGAACCATTCTGCCTCAGAATCTGGTCTGTCTTTGACTATACAATAGGAATTTGGGTTTGCTTTCACTCATTCTCTAAATACCCAACACATTTTGCGATTGCTTCCTATTTTTGTGAGGTATAAGGATGTCAGCCATCCATTGTATGTTTTCAAATACACTTCCTGTATGAACCAAGTTGAAGCAAAAATTGAGAAGACAGTTATCATCTTTGCAAAATTGTTCCAGTCGTGGGAATAAAAAGACACAAGATATAGAATCCTTTTATTTCAGCAAACAAACTATAGCTTGACACTTATGAACTAAATGGACACACACCAATTATTTTGGTCTTGATTTATTTGCTCTTTAAGTTACATATTTGTCACTAAGCTCTACCAAAAACCTCAATATCCATGTAATGTTTGAATAAGCTGTTTAAAATGCACCAAGCTTCCCCCATGTGAAATTCTTGTGGGAAAATTGCAGAATGGCAGTGTACCTTGCTTTCGACTGAGCAAGCTCCTTCATGCTCCAACTTCCTTTCATAAATCTCTGGAAATTTAGAACATGCAGCTCTTCAAGATTCTTTTATTTAATCAGGTTTAATGATATAATTGTCTTAGATTTTTTTAATCAAAGTGGATAAAATCTGATCCTTAAATTTTTCCCAATTGAGAAGAATAGCAAGTAAGACATTTTCTGCTCTCTTAAACTGCATTTGTCTGGTAATTCAACGGAATATTTCCTCTACTTGTCCTTGTCTGAATTTATCCATTCTTTGGGACAAATTCAACCATGGTATAACTCTACTTCAGTGGCATCATGTCAGTTTATATCGGGGCCACTAAATCTGGCCTCTAAACTATGGTACCATTTTCTAGTACCATTTCTGGCCTCTCAACTATGGTATCCAACTCACAAGGGTCTTTTAGATTGAGATTTTCAAAATGTTCATAGGAGTTAAACACCTAAATCTCACTAACATTCAATGGAAGTTGGATACTAATTCCCTTAAGCATCTTTGAAAATCCAAGCTTTAAATTATATAAGGGTATAGAAGAACAATCATTAATTGTTTCTATTAGAGATGAGTTGAAATGACTTGCCCAAATATTGCAGTGTGAATAGATTCATAGTGTGTATTAAGCATCCTACAGAGTTATCCTAAAATTGCTATGTGAAAATAATCCTAAAATAAGCAGACCTCATCATTAGTGTTCCAGACCTTACAGAGGAAAATGAAAATGCAACACGAGACACAGTCACATGGACTTCAGTAGGGGAGCACAAATGTAACAAAGCAGAATGGGGTCTGGAAAGTTTCTCTTTTCTGATTCTTCTAACCGTTAATTTCAATGAGGCTGCATATGAGTAACCGTGAACAGAATTTGGCCTCAAATTCTATATAAGATAACCCTCTTACCTGTCAGGAACTGTCACATCACATTGTATCAATGGATATACACATATGGTTGTGTGTGCCCTATCTGGCGCATTGATGTTTTTGCTTGGGTTTCCTATTCAGCCAACAATAAAGAAAGGGAAAGACTGGCTACTGATAATCCAAAGAAAGAAAAAGTAGTTCACTCAGTGTGATTACACTGAGTCATCATCTTTATCTCCCTCATCACCCTCATTTTCCTAGCTGTACCAAAGATAAATAAATAAATAAGTAAATAAATAAATAAATAAAAACAAGAATTTACAAATTCTTCCTTTACAATATCAGAGGGGCAGGGTTTTCCTCTTGCTCTGCCCTATTAGAAGATGGTGGGGGGCATGGATCAGCGTTCATGTCACGCTCCCCGTCAGTAGCCGGCCTGGAGGGGGGAAGCTAATAATCCAATCAGCAGACCAAATTTGACGATGAATCCTGGTAATGTGCTACCTGAGGCATGTTGCACATACACTAAGAAGAAGCAAATAGTGGAATCCTACAGGGAACTGCAAGTCAATTCTAATGACTCACTGAGACAGGCATGGTCTATTCAACACCTCCTTGAATATAAGAGAGGTGGGAGGAGCTCTGAGGTGGAATGGTTCTTTTGGAGAGGTTCTGAGGTAAGGAACTATAGGAGAAACCAAACCAGAGACAGTTTAGGCAGGGATTCATGTAGTTATTTTGAAATTACCTTCTTGTTAATAAAATTAGACCCCAGGAAGGTTGGTTGACTCCAATGACTGCATAGCTCTTTTGACGGATCTAGGAAAAGATTCCACCTGTTTTCAATTGTATTTTCCCCCATGCAAATAAATGATCATGTCGAGGCCGGGGAATGACAAGTTTCATCTCACTGTGGTTACAGGGGGTTATCCTGCTGGGGATTGCCCCTCTTCCCTCAGAACAAGCAAGAGTCATGGAATTCCTCAGAACCCAAGGAATCCTCCAGGTCTGTGAAGTATTACAGATCAAGACTGTTGAAAAGACAGGCACATTTGTAGAGGCCCATGTTTCTTTGCTATTTCCTGGAGACTTCTTTGTCCATGGCATTATGGCTTTTGAGAGTTTAGGTTCTATGACTTCATTGATGGCTGCTGCCTCAGTTCTTCATCAATGCTGATAAAGTCAACAGTTTCTTATGCTGCATATTCTCCCTAGCTTTGAGGGTGCACTCTGGAGAATGCTTATTCCCCAGCCACACCTGTGGGGCCCAGATCCTGTAGTGTGTTGGCAGGACATCCACAGGCTCAAGGGAAGCATGCTATGTGTTTTATTAACAAACAGTGAAGCTGAATGCAAGTTAAGTTGAACATGTGGTATTATATTATACCCTGCAGAGTGCTCTGTCCATTTAGTTGAGTTGCTTACTGCCTAACTCCCCAGGTTGTTTTCCTGGTGCCCCTCAATAACAGTAGTGGGGCTGCTGAAAGCCAGACCCCTTACCCCTGTCTTCCCCCCTCCCTTGCTAAGGCTGTGAGCAGGGCTGTGTTTCTGAGGAGGGGAGATCTGGACAGGGATAAGGGGGCTGAGGTCACAGCTTGGGGGCAGGCATGGAGTCAGGAGCGGAGCTCCGGGCAGGGGCCAGCAGTCGGGACCCCATGTGCAGGGCCAAGCAGAGCCCCAGCTGTGGGGCCAGGCACGGGCCCCAGGAGCGGAGCCCTAGCAGTGGGCAGCCAGGTGCAGGGCACGGGATCAGCAGCTGGGGAGCAGGGCCAGCAGCCAGGGCCCCAGGAGCAGAGATGGGAGTAGAGTGTACCCTAGGAGCGGAGAGCTGGGTGCAGGGGGTGGGGCCGGGCACGGGGCCCCGGGCCAGCAGCCGGGGAGTGGGGCTGGCGGCTGGGACACGAGCCCCAGGTGAGGTGAGGGGTTGGTGAGCAGAGTGCGGGTGGAGGGCCGGGCCAGAGCATAGGTGCAGGATGCACCCCCACGTCTTTGCTCTGAGTCAGTGGCAGGGGAGTGGCATAAAACCTGGGGCTGCTGCAGCACTCCCTACCCCTAGTTCCCACGCCTATGTTCCTGCGCTCCAAACCTCTCATCCCTGGCTCCATCCCAGAGCCCACACACCCAACCCAGAGCCTGTACCCCCTCCCACACGTCAACCCCCTTGCTCGACCTACAGCCCCCTCCCACATTTAGAATCCCTCAACCCCACCCCCCAGCCTGGAGCCCCCTTCTGGACTCCAACTCCCTGTCCCAGCCTGGAGTTCCCTCCCTCACCCTGAACCCCTCATTTCTGGCCTCACCCTGGAGCCTGCACCCTCAGTTAAAGTCCTCACACCCTCCCGCACGCCAACCCCGTGCACCAGCCCAGTGAAAGTGAGTGAGGTTGAGGAACAGCGAGCCACCAAGGGACAGGGAATGTAGTGAGAGGAGGGCAGGGCCTCAGGGAAGGGGCAGAACTCAGGATAGGGGCAGGGCTGGGGTTTTCAGTTTTGTGCAGTTAGAAAGTTGGCAACCCTAATCAAGCCCTCGTTCTCTGATCAAATACACTTTTTAATGGTTACAATGAGCTTCTCTTTAAAGAAGGTGTGATATATACTGTATATGATTTCACTATATGGTGATGTTGGTTACCCTCTTTATCTTATCTGTGGCTTTAATGAGCATAATACATTTTAAAATGTGTTTTAGAAGAAATGAGGCTGATGTCCCCTATAAAATAATCTTTAATCCTCTCATATGCAGAATAAGCTAGTACTGAGTCACCTGAATACCAAGCTCCATTTTATGTTCGCCTTCATGCTCGTTTCATATATCCTTGTTCAATCTATTCCTGCTATTCTGATTAGCATTGCAAATTATTATTATTAATATTTTACCCTTAATACCCAGAGACCCAATCATGAATGCACTAGGAGCTTTGCATACACATATAAAGAGATGGTCCTTGTTCCAAAATGCACATTGAAAATTGCATATACAAAAAACTGAATAAGTAAATCTTCTCTAATAGTATATATGACAAGATAGTTAACATGCTGGAAATAAGTCACGAGTCCACATTAATATGTATCTTATTAATTACTAATAAATTTCCCCTTCATACAGGAATCAGAATGCTTTAACTGATTTTGGCACTGAAACTGCAGTCTGTTAAATAACTTGTCTCCTTTGTTTCCTCCTAGCTCTTGCAATTAACAGTAATTGCTATACTGTACCTATTCAAAAAGTACATAATACATTAATATCCCTCTTCTGGGAACTCATAAAACTGAAGAGTAAACTGCTTGTAAAAATTATTCCGAATGAGCAGTCTTGTTTGTGTGAGAGTTTTGAGAGTTAGATAAATATTCAAATTTTGAAGAAAAGAATGAAAAACAAACAAATGTAATGCTCAATCCTATAGTCCTTCTGTACTTGAAAGGGAGTTACTCACTCACAAAGACATGGTACAATAGGGAAAATTGGGGCCTACAGATAGTAAGACAAATTCTGCCCACATTGTCATCCAACACTAGGAAGTGAGTGTTGCCCTTTGAACAAAAAGAATGAATAATTCCTCAATAGAAAAGCAAAGACAAATGCATTCTCAGCATGGTGCCTCTTCCTTTGGGAAGCCTCACTCCAAGTATGAGTTGGGAGCCCTGCACTCAGGACCAGAGCAAGGANTTTATAGTTTCAGAGTTATCTGCCAATGATAGTGTTTCAGTCACATCATGTATGTCCAAGGCCGGTGCAAGGATGTTTCACGCCCTAGGCAAAACTTCCACCATGCGCCCTTCCCCCCCACGAGGCCCACCCCCGTGGCAGCTCCTCACCCTCTGCCCTGAGGCGCCCCCCTTGCAGCAGCCCCCCACCCTCCACCCTGAGGCACCCTCCCTGCCCCAGCTCATCCCTGCTCCTCGCACGAGTGTGAGCACCCCGAGCACGCCATTGCTGCTTCGCTTCTCCCGCCTCCCAGGCTTGTGGCGTCTAAGCTGATTGGCGCCACAAGCCTGGCAGTTGGGAGAAGTGAAGCAGCCACGGCGTGCTCGGGGAGGAGGCGGGGCAGGGGTGAGCTGGGGCGGGGAGCTCCCCTGCGTGCCGCCCCCTCCCCCCCCCACTTGCTGCAGGCGGCCCTCCCTGCGCTCCCGTGCCCCAGCTCCTTCCACCTAAATGTCGACAGTGACTGGGGCGGCCGAAGATCCGGCCGCTGCGATTGCTGCCGAAGAAAATGGCACCCCCCCAAATCCTAGCACCCTATGTGACCACCTAGGTCACCTAAATGGTTGCACTGGCCCTGCCTGCACTCTATTTGGAATAGGGAGAAGTTAAACGGATGATGTCTCTCCCTTCACTTCAACAGTCAGTGTGTCCAGATTCCGTGGGCAGAAGGGCCTAACACTCTCCTAGTGTGAACAATGATAAGCTACTTAGCAGGAGAGCTGCTTGGAAAATGGCCAATATTTTTATGATTTCTTTTAAACTCTCATCAGAATTGATATTGTTAAACTAAGTTATGACCCATTCCATAAACTCACTCAAGCAGGAAATATTTTTCATGATTTTTTTTTTAAATTTCACTGAAAATTTTAACAGTTCCAGCCAGCTGTACTTATCACTTACTTTGGCTTTAGTTCAGCACAGCAGTTAGCCTTCGACACATGCTTAAATCCTAATGACTTCAAGATGACTACATGTGTGAAAGTGCTTTGCTGAACAGAGGAAGGCTTAAGAACATGCTTGAGGCTAAGCACATGCTTAAGCACTTTGCTGAACTAGGGCCTTGGGATGCTCCCATATCTCCTGAGAAGTAAGCTGATAGCTCTTTGTCTATGTTGCCGTAAGAAAGATTATTTTTATCATATTAGTAAAGCTTACAAGGCCATAGAGCCTGCCCACAAAAAGGATGTACACTTTAGAAGATTCACTCCTTCAGGACAAGGGTGTAACAAACTAAAGTAGTTTCAGAATTCCCAGCAATAGAATAACTGCTTAAACACCAGTGAAATTCCCTGTCACAAAATGCATCTCCTAATGCAAATGATTAAATGGAATACAATCCACTACTAGATGAATCAACAAAGGCATGTGGCAGGGTCGCCAAAGAAGACATACAGCATGAGTAATTCCACAGTAAACCTGGAAGAGAGTATATTTTCCAAAAATATCATAGTTTAAAAAGTGGAGGAAGCACTAAATCTCTCACATGAGTTAATCTGGCCATTTATGCTATTTATATAGCCAAGGCTACTCTGGACTGGCTACGAACCTCAATAGAATAGACTGACTGCTCCTCACAAAACTATCTGGGAAATCAAAGAAAACCCTGGCCCAATCTGCAGAAACAGCACAAGCATTTACAAGATTGCCCTACAAGTTAATGGGGAGCTATGTTGTCACCTGACGTACCGCAGGGTTTGGTTTTGGAGCATGGATCTGTTTTCCAAGCTTAGGCTGACAGCATTCCTTTTTTTCCATTCGCTGAGCTGTTCGGGAAATAGCAGATAATAATACTTTATTATATATAATAATACTTTATTATCTGCTATTTCCTGAACAGCTCAGCGAATGGAAAAAAAGGAATGCTGTCAGCCTAAGCTTGGAAAACAGATCCATGCTCCAAAACCAAACCCTGCGGTACGTCAGGTGACAACATAGCTCCTCATTACTTAGTACATCTGCAAGAAACAGCCCAGGAGATGAGACACGCAGTACCTCTTTTTCCTGTAAAAATAATTTCGCAGATAAGCTACTGGTCTAGCTAGATAATTTAAATTAAAGAACAGCCTAGTTCCTGTTTGTTTGCCGACATGAGACATAAAATAGGGTGAATTAACTCCTCTAAGTAACAGAGAATGCATGTTGGAAATATTGAGTTTTTCCAAACATTTAAGAAATGTTCCATAAACACACGCTTTAAGATAAGAAATTGTTCAATTTGTTGCTATTATTTAGTTGTTCCCACTGCATGCAGAAAGACAAGTCCGAACATATATATAGGAGATGAGCTAAAGAACATTCAAACTGTTTTGGAGCTTTCAATTCAGTTGTTTATTTTGCTATTCCCCATTCAATTAATTGTCAGATTAATGTTCTCATGTCACATGTAGAACAATCCTTAAACAATCAAGGGATTACTGCAGAGTTTGTTTTAGGAAGGATAACTCTGCAAGCTTGAACCTGCAAAATTCTGTATTAAGGGACCTATTAACTTTCCCATACATTATATATATAATATATTATAATATATATATATATATATATATATATATATATATTAATATTATATATATAAAAAAAATTCCTCTCTCACCCTATGGGTGGTATGTGTCTTCCTCAACCTGGGTCCTCTACCAGAGGCCTGGGAGTTTGAGGGTTCTGCGCAGTATCTTAGCTGTTCCTAGCACTGCACTCTCTGGACAGAGAGCTCTGATGTTGTTCCTGGGATCTGTTGGAGCCACTCACCAGCTTAGGAGTCACAGCCCGAGGGCTCCTACACCACTGGGACCACTTTGGCCTTCACTTTCCACATCCTCTCGAGTTCCCTTTCAGGCCTGGTTACTTCTCCAGCTTCTCATATTCCTTCTCCTGATGTTGCTGTCACTTGGCATGCATATCTATCACCACCGCTGTCTTCTGCTCCTTGTCTAGTACCACGATGTCTGGTTGATTGGCCAGTACCTGCCTGTCCGTCTGGATCTGGAAGTCCCACAGAATCTTAGCCCTGCTATTCTCCGCAACCTTCGTGGAATCTCCCATCTGGTCTTGGGAGGGTCTAGCCCATACGCTATGCAGAATGTTCCTGTACACAATGCCAGCCACTTGGTTGTGCCGTTCAGTGTATGCCTGTTCCTGCCTGCATCTTACATCCTGCCACTATGTGTTGGACTGTCTCTGAGGCCTCTCTGCACAGCTGCACCTTGGTCTCTCTAGTGTGGTAGACCCCTGCTTCAATGGATCTGGTGCTCAGTGCTGTTCTGTGCTGCTATGATCAGTGCCTCGGTGCTGTCTTTTAGTCCAGCCCTTTCCAGCCACTGGTAGGATTTCCCAAGTTCAGCCACCTCAGCTATCTGTCGATGGTACATCCCGTGCAGGGTCTGTCTTGCCATGGCACTTCTCTCGCTTGGTCTTCCTCCCATGTCTGCTGCTGCCTCAGGCATTCTTCTCAGCAGCTCACTTTGGGGGCCATCTTACTGATGTCTCTTGGATGTTCCGGGTTTCATCAGGACAGTGGCTTGACGCTCACCAAGCCCCACCCGCCTTCTTTCCGGCTGGTGTACAGTCTCTGGGGTTGGACTTGGTGGAGAACCTCCGTGCATTGTGAGGAGCTTCCGGGTTTTCACATCGGCAGCCTCCATTTCTCCTTTGGTCAGCTCACTATACCGGCAGGGTATCTGATGACTGGCAGGCGTATCCGTTGATGGCGTGGATCTTGTTTCTTCCCACTGAGCTGGCTCTTCAGGACCTGTCTATCCTTTGGTGATACTGGATGTTGCTGTCTTCCTTGCCTCCTCCTCATGGTTTCCATGTGACTGTGGGACGCAAGGTACTTGTAGCTGGTCTGTATGTCTCGCTATGTGCCTGCTGGTAGTTCCACCCCATCAGTCTTGGACTACCTTCCCTCTCTTCACTACCATCCGGCCACACTTCTCCAGTCCGAATGACATCCCGATATCCTCACTGTAGATCCGCGTCAGGTGGATTAGCGAGTCGACTAATTTATATATATATATATATAAACTAGCCCTTTTAATGGAATCTTTTCAGTTGGCTTGTTGGTAGGAAGGATAGGAGTTTTTAGATAAATATTATTGCTGAACTCTTCAGCTAGCAGCATGCGTATCTTTAATAAGTCCTGTACTATATTTTATTTCAGCAGCTGATCAGTGATAGTAGATCTCTTTTGTGCTGCATTTCAGTCTTCCTGAAACCTGCCAAATTATCTTTCACAACTTTCTAATTTATAGTCAGCAATCGCAGTATGTGATGACATAACTTCTCAATTGTTTCTGCTTTCTTTCTTCCTAGGTCTATTGTGTCAGTTGATAGTTTAACTGTGGTGCCAATATGCCTCTTTCAAAGTCATTGGCTTTGGATTAATGATTACATGATACAACTTCTCTGAAAACTAGATTATTAAAGTTAACCCATTAACACACACACACATCCCACCCCCGTTTGGAAAGTACAGAGTGTACTCCTAAAGGTAATAAGCATGGATATGCATTGAACAATATTATCACATTTCTATGGATGCCGCTCCATTGAATCACATTTTGTTCCGCTAACATAGTAGATATTGCTGTGTGAGTGTTTAATAGAAAAGTGCTGGTATGATATTACCCAGGAGGCTCAAGACTGGGAGTCAGGGGAGACAGATTCCATTCCTAGCTTTGCCACTGATTTACTTTGTGACCTTGTGCTGCATCTAAGTTTCCATTCCACATCTGTGAAATGGAAATGATACTTAACCCACCTGTAATTCCTTTGAGATCTATGGATGTGTTCCATCTGTAAGTGTTAAATAGTTTCATCACTATGATATTTTAGTGACTGACTCAGTCCTCCAGGCTACGTGACAGACAGATACAGGTAGGACAACACTACAAAAAATTCTGCAAATATTCATTCAGACTTTTAAACAGATTCTTTCTCATCCTGTTGTTCCATGTATGTCAGATTGAGATTTGCTTCTCATTTTTTAAATTTGCACGTCAGATCCTTGCACACTGTACATGCAGAATTTTAAATTCCCTTTCTGAGACTATTCATGCCAAATACTTGTTTTGAAGAATTACACTCATCCAATCAGGAATAGAAACATTGCTAATTGCAACTAATCAAAGATAACAAATTTCAGAAAATGAATTCCAATAGCAGGCCAGAAAAGAAACAAAATTCATACACCAGAAAATGTTGAATAGATTTGCATAACAATACATTTTAGAAAATGGCAGAGGGTTCACAGACACTCCATAGGTAGAAAGAGGAGAAAATCAATTATATGTTATGAATTATTCTGCCAGTTCTAATGATGGATGTCCATAAAAACTGTAAGCATGCTACTTTAGGGAGCAATCATTGTGTATCCATAGAATGCACAAGAGATTAATCAATTATAAAATCTTTTTTGTTTTAATCTACTTTATATTATTCCCAGCTTCTGGCTCATTCACATTTTTGGTCAGAAAAGTAAGACTAAAGAAGTTGTCTCCTGAATAAGTAATGTCAACTATTCCCATTGCTTCAGTTCATGGGAACATAGTACATTTTTCTATTTTAGCACTAGTGAGGATTAAAGGCTTCTTTTCTGATGTGAAGGTGGATAGATTTCAGAGTGCAATTTCTCTTTGACTAGGCTAGCAAGGTAAAGTCATTTTACATTTTCTTGATATTTGCATCTTTTCAGCCTTCATTATGATAAAGGTTTCTTACAGAAATATCTGCATAGGTTTCAGGTTGGTATTTTTTATGATGCTTAACATTTTCATAGCACTAGAAAGCAAGTAAGATTAAAGGTGAGGAGGAGGAGAGGAGTCATTGTCGGCACATGCTAAAACACTCTTCAGCGGACAGCTTTCTTTAATATGCATATACAGGAAACAACAAAACAGCCCTTGGGTTTTTCTTCTTTTTTTCCCCTCCCTCTCTCCCAAGAGGGGGCCATTGTCTGTAGGGATAATGCTTCCATAATAGAATGTGGCAGACAATGGCCTCCTCTTGGAGGCCTTTTGCTATTACCGTTGCCTGTAGAAGCCCCAGTATTGGATTGGGACTCTATTGTGCTAGCACAATGTTTCTCAAACTAGGGTTGGTTGGTTCTCCAAATCTCTTCACCTGGCTGTTTGGGTTTAGATCTAGCGTATTGGGTACTTTGTGATTAAATCGAGGCATTGCTCCTGGAATTCAGGCAACCTACCACTAGAAAACTCTGAGCATTAAAGCAGAAATTGTTCTAGATATTTATGCAGGCCAAAGGTCTTCATCTGGTGTCTCACAAGGGTAACTTGCTCTGTGACCATACTGCTTTCACAGAGCCACACTGATCCTCCCTCCTTCCTTCTGCTTCAGAGCTTAAGATTGGCTTCTAAAGGGAGAGAAGGACTCAGGGCTGACTAGGAAGGGTGGATGTTCCAATGCTCAATCCATAGAATGGTGGGCTTGACAGAGCAGCACACGTTACCTGTCAGTACTGCTCAGAAAGATTCTGTTGACATACAGCCAGGCATCCAGCACCTACAGCAGGGGTGGGCAAATTAAGGCCTGCGGGCCGGATCTGTCCCACCAGCCATTTTAATCCGGCCCTAGAGCTCCCACTGGTGAGTGCGGTCTGGGGCTTGCCCTCACTCCGGTGCTCCAGCTGGGGAGCAGGGTTGAGGGCTACTCTACACAGCTTCAGGAAGCAGCGGCAAAGTCCCCCTCTGGCTCCTGCATGTAGGGTCAGCCAGGGGGCTCCACTCTGCACGCTACCCCCACCTCAAGTGCTGCTCCCACGGCTTCCATTGGCCAGGAACCGTGGCAAATAGGAGCTGCAGGGGTGGCACCTGCAGACAGGACAGCGTGCAATGCAGCCTGGCTGTGCCTTTGCATAGGAGAAGGGACATGCCGCTACTTCTGGGAGCCACTTGAGGTAAGCGCCGCCCAGAACCTGCAACCCTGAGCCTCTCCCGGTGCCTCAACCCTTTGCCCCAGCCCTGATCCCCCTCTTGCTCTCCGAACCTCTTGATCCCAGCCCAGAGCACCCTCATGTACCCCAAATCCCTCATCCTCAGCCCCACTCTAGCGCCTGCACCCCTAGCCTGAGCCCTCACCCCGCCTACCTCACTCCCCTGCCCCAGCCTGGAGTCCCCTCCTACAGCCTGAGCTCCTCATTTCTGGCCCCACCCTGGAGCCTGCACCCCCAACCAGAGCTCTCACACCCCAACCCCAATTTTGTGAGCATTCATGGCCTATTTCTATTTCCAGATGTGGCCCTCGGGCCAAATATTTTGCCTACCCCTGTCCTACAGGATGGCTCTGTAGATGCAACATATTCAAAATAAAGAGTTACCTGTACAGAGTCTACACTAACTTAATTGCTTGCCCTGCTGCTGTTGGAACATGCTGTTAGCATGGCTCCTAGCACCATGCTATCCGAGCATTTGCTGTCTAAGTGTATGTCTATCTACACTGTAATTAGACAACTGGGGCTGGCTTGTGCCGGCTGACTTGGGCTCACAGGATTCAGGCTAAGGGGCAGGTTAATTGCTGTGTGGATGTTCTGGCTCAGCCTGCAGCCAAAGCTCTGGGACCCTCCCACCTCTCAGGGTCCTAGAGCCAGACTTCAGCCCAAGTCCAAACATCTACACTGCAGTTAAACAACCCCTTAGCTTGAGCCCCACGAGCCCAAGTCAATTGGCACAGGCCAGCCAAGGAGTTTTTAATAGCAGTGTAGACATAGCCTTAGGGGCCAGTGGGGAGACAAGCAGCCTCCATACAGAAGTTTCTGGCCTCAAGCTGATCTCAGGTGATCTGCTGGTTAAGGGAAGGAACTTGTTCTGAGGAGAACTGCATTTCCCGTCAGGTGTGGGAATAACCTGAACAGTAGAAATTACGGCCTAATACCTAATTACAGTGATGTCCAAAACAATCTTTATTTCGTCTCTAATACGCTCCTTCTGCCTCTGTCTGCTTATTTGTGCTAGATTGTTTTGGTACTAGGATAATAAACAAAGACAGGAAACATATCTAGTAACAAATTCAAAAACCATTATTATTACCAAGTAATACTGTTGTTATCAAGGAAATATTAAATAAAGTGTTACCTAAATTTTGACTCCAGAAAACACCTTTTGAAGAAGGGAATAGAAGTGCTAGAGAATTATCACCTGTGGAATGACAATAAGAAGAAGATCTTTAAAGTTATGTACCATGGGCCAAATTCTGCACTCCTGTGAATGCAGTTGCTCCTGATATCAATAAGAATTATGTATATGTATCCAATGGGAGACTCTGGCCCTATATATAGCAGAGATCAGCAAGCTGCTAAATAGAGATTCAAGTTCTAACAAATGATTGCTTATAGATTTCTCTCAGAAATCCAGATCTGGCTTTCCCTTCATGTTAGGCTCACAATAATCTTCTGGTAAATTGGACGTTACTGGAGAAAATGTGTCTACTACTTCTTCTTCTTCTTTTTTTTTTAATGTCTCTTTGTGTGTGCCACTAAAAGGCAGGCAGTACAGCAGGAGAGGAACAGAATAAAGGTCACATTTTGTGTCAGAAAGGTAGTCTAGAAATACAGAACTCTGGAAAACAAGGACAAGGATTTGAACCTCTGTTTAAAACTCTCTGTCTCAGGCGTCAGATAATGTTATCACGGGTGTTTCTGTGGTCATTAATTATTTGCTGCAGAATATTCATAGTACACTCAGCCCTATGCAAAACACAGGGCCTAATTCTGGCCCATTCTAAGGTCATTGGTGGTGACAAGGAGCCTTTAAACTACCCAAGACAAAAAATCTGAGGAAGATTTCCCTCAAGTGTCTCTGAGGTTGTTTTAATTTGTACTATGACAGTGCTCCCCAAACTGGGAGCTGTAGCTGTGGCTCCCCAAGGGAGTCACAAAGGGTTCATGGGGGAGCCACCAGTGTCTGGGGAAAAAAATTAATCAACATGCCCATTTTTGTGTTTTTCTAATTAAGAGACTATTAAACTAGCTTAAAAATTGCTTGTGTCTTATCCATGGATCTGCATCTTATGCTGCTGCTGCTGCTGGAGAGGGGAAGCCCCTCTGTACCCTCCACTCCTGCAGGGAGACTTCAGCATGGAGACTCCCTGCTGGGGGAAACATTCAGCAGGAAGTCTCTTCGTAGAAAGCCCCCTGGTGGAGCAGAGGGCAATGAGAGGCTCCCCTCTCCAGCAGGAGCAGCACCAGTACTAATGGATAGAAGAGAGAGGCTGAGCAAGAGACAGGTGCTCTTTATAATTGATTCATTTTTACCAAGTGCTACAAGTACACGTTGCAAACGTTCAGCAGAAGAAAATCAAGATTTTAATACAGTTAAACAGAAAAGGAAGAGAAGTACACAATACAACGATAGTTACATTATGTTTGATTACTGCAGAAAATTCACAGCTACAATGCATCATTTATTTTCAAGTATTAGTAAATGAAAGTATGAGGTCAGGGAAACTAAGGGGACATAGAGAAACCAAACACCTGGAATTTGTAAACAAGAGCTGCAATTTTTTTCCTTCCAAAACAAGAAGAATGAAATCACAAAATAAAAAAAGCATATCCAAAGAAGTAACTTGTTCCTCAAAAGTCCTCAGAAGCACCTTATGTTGTGGCTATGCAAACTGCAAAATGCACACAAACACACACCATTGGCAAGACCCGTCTACTTCCAGAAGCAATAGACCTGTCGAATTATGATTGGAGACAAAGCAGCCATGGCACTGAAAACCATTCCTATGTCAAATAATACCATCCATTGACACATTAATGACCAAGACCAGTCAATAGACCGAGTTAAGAAGATGAAGATGCAGCTTGATAAATGCACAGACATAGTCAACGTGGCTCAGCTTCTGTGTTATGTGAGATTTGTCAAAGCACTATTATAGTTGAAGAACTTTTATTTTGCAAAGAAATCCTAACCTGAGCAACCTATGAGGAAATATTCAAGATCTTCAATAAATTCAGTGTGGATGAAGGTCTTCAGTGTGGGGTTCTACTCTGTGTGGCTATGTATGGGGCTCTGCACTGATGGCATAGCACCCACCACCAAAAAAGAACAGAGAGGTTGCAGCACAAGTAAGCAGGGCCATCCCTAGCTATTCTGAGGCCCTATGCAGCGCCCCCTGCGGTTTCGGGGGGGGAATGGCTTGGAGGTCAGGGGGGAACTGCCCCCCAGCACTCACCAGTGGCGCGGGGCTGGCTTGCTGCACTTTCTGCCGCTGGTGAGTGCAGGCCCAGCCCTGCTGCAGTGCTCAGGGGAGTGGGAGCAGGGCTGGGGCAGTAAGAGGCAGGGCTGGGGAAGAGCTGGTCGGGGGCTTTAGGGAAGGAGTGGAGTGGGGGCAGGGCTGGGGTGGAGCAGGGGCAGGGGCCATGGGGAAGAGGCAGGGCAGGTGCCCCAAATTTCCTAGTGTTCTACGCAGCTGCGTACTTTGCTTCTGGGTAAGGATGGCCCTGCAAGTAAGGAAAGTGGCGCCGGCAGCAATATGAACACACTGTGTGATTCATCACCAAGCTTTGGCATCAAAGAAGTTGTGATATAAAGTACACGAGGGCCTCGACATTGTTGTTAAAATTGTTAATTTTAGAAAATCCCACGCAGTCAACCCACCCTGTTTTAGTATGCTGTGAGAAAAGATGGTCTCAGGTCACATCCTGTCTCTGTTTCACAGTGAAGTAATGTGGTTGTAACGTGGGAAAGCGTTACAACATGTCTTTGTATAGTGTGATGAGATCAGAAATTTCCTCCTTGGGAAAACAGATCTTGTGGATTACACGTGCAATGTGGACTTCTTGACTTTGTTAGCTTACCTGGGGGACATTTATGGCAAATTGAATACACTGAACCTAATACTTCAAGATGGGAATGCAAATATGCTAGATATGAAAGAGAAAATCAGGGGATTCATGAAGAAGCTTTGTTTTTCGAGATGTCACTTTGAAAATGAAGTGACCAAGATTCCAGTGTTATCAGACTTTTTTAAAAACAGAAGAAAAGAACTCAAAATGCTATGAAAGACCAAATATTAACTCTTTTTATGGATTGTATTACTATTTCGATTAATATTTTCCTGCAGCTGAAGATGACTCTCCAGCTACCAACTGGATTCAAAACCTGTTCTCGATAACAGTTGACTCCATTCCAACCTTAAGTATCACAGTTCAAGAAAATCTCTCAGAATTGTCAAGTGAATCACATTATGAAGACTAAGTTATCAAATCTAACAAACCAGGAATTCTGGATTTCTCTTGAGGGAGGGTACGAAGAACTTGGAGACAAAGTTACGGAAGTGATGCTTCCATTTGCTTCCAGTTATCTCTGGGTTTTCGGAAATGATTTCTGTGAAAACTAAATACAGAAGTAATTTAAACTTGGAAAATGACTTACATCTGGCATTATCAGAGATTCAAACAACTATTGTGCAACTATGCAGTTTGAAGCACACCCATTCTTCTTGCTAAAATCTTGGCATATCCAAATGCCCCCGAAAAATCCATATTTTCAAGTTATAGTTTTCAAAAGCCAAATTAGATTCAGATTATATAATTAAACAAACTGTATAAAATTGAATAAAGTCACAAACCATCTGAACTCTAGTGTCCCTCTTGAATCTAATGTTTTAAATTGGTTTTTAATAGAGTATTTGGTTGTAGGGAGAAAACAAGTTTTAAAATATCTGCAAGGGAAACACAGTACTAAAACATTTGGGAGCTATGGCACTAGAGGATGAGATGGCTCCAGTTTTCTGAAGAACTTAGGGTGGGAATTTGGTTTAATGCAGCATTTGACCCGTGTCACCCTCTTATCAGCAATGAACAGAACTCTGGCATAGCTGAGGATCAGACTCACAGAGTGAGACATGGCCACTGTCCTGTGGATGACACAATCACTATTCCACTCACCTTACCTCTTCTTCTCATCAGGATTGAATAATCTTTTTTCTATTTAGAAGTCAGAGATAAGGCTCTGGATATAATGCAACTATGGAGCTTTCATAAAATGCCACTTTGAATTGGACATTTCCTAATTTCTCTGAGTTGAGATTGACGACAGGGAAGAGAGATGGGATTAACAGTGTCATGGGTTTGCTGGCTCCTTTGGATAAGTCCACACTGCAGCTGGGAGCAAGCCTCCCAACCTGGTAGATGGGCGTGCACTGTTTTGGCTTGGGCTAGCATACTAAAAATAGCAGTGTGGCTGTTGCAGCTCCAGCAGAGACTCAGGCTAGCCGTTCAGACCCAGAGGGTCGGGTGGGCTTGAGAACCTGCCTACCTACCACAAGGCAAATGGTACACCAGTGTTCTCAGGGCCTTGATTATAAGGAGAGAGCATAGCTCACACATCACCTGAGAAGTGAAGTTGGTTACCAGTCAGTATTTCTCAAGGGAACCATAGCCCAGGCAAAGAGTCTGATAAGTTCAGGAGAGATCCCTGTCACCTTAGCCAAACACAAGGGGAGAATCCACCACTATGAATATATATTGGTTTCCCAAGGAGTTCTTTTCTAAAGGCCCCGCCATGTCCATCTCTGTTCTCTCAAATGGTGTTTCCACAAATAGAACTGGGACCAAGGAGCCTTTGGGACATTCTTGGCTGCCACATACTGACACTCAGGACAGGGAGAGCAATACTGCCTTACCTCTTGATGCACCCCCGGCCAGAGAAACTGAATCAGTACCTGCTCCAGGGTCTTCTCACCACCTATATGCCCTGCACAAGGGATCTCATGTGCCAGCTGGATTACAACCTGACAGTAGTTACAGGACACGAGTTCTTATTACCACCAACTGACTCAGGCTGGGCTCCCCTAGCTACTGGATATCACTAGCAGTCCCCAGCAGCCTGCCCTCCTGGGCAAACTTCCTCCCTCCTCTGTGGCAAGTTTCACCCTTTTAAGTTCCTCTTCTCCAGGTGGAGCATGTTCTGAGGTGTGCTCCATTGGCACTGGCTGAGCAGGAATGCTCATTTGCCTATTTATCAACAGGATGAGGAAGCTTCCTATCACACAGACATATATCCCAGTAAATCTAATTGAAAGGAAAAAATCCCAAATTTGGCATGATCTAGCTTCACCGTCCTTTTAATGAAATATTTAAATATTACATTGTAAACTTCATATGAAAATTGCAAAAGATAGTCATTACTGTTGGTTCTTTTTAAGGATTCCTTTTAATGACTAACGGTACAGTGCTACATCATGAATAGAAGTCCAGATTTGTTAAACTCCTACCACTCACGGCATATTTTGTTTAGTTGTCTGTATTTTATTGATTAAAATGTGTGTTCTGCTTGTTTTAAACTTTTTTCTATTTCCTTTCATGAATCCTTCAGATGCTTCTGATGCCTAAAAGAATGCCATGGTATAATGTGCTAGGGATGAGCACCGGAAAGTAAAATTGATTAAAATGTGATTATAAGCAGAACTGAAACTGAATTATCTAGTTTCATTTTTCAAGCCAAGGGAGTTATAGATAGCAAACAGCCATACTAATGAAAAATAAAGATTTTTAAAATTCTTTCCGTTTTAATAATTTACAGCAATTGTAACACAGGTAAGGAATACATTATATATGAAATAGTCCTTGTAATAAATAGCAAAAACCACAATAGTAGTTTTGACTTTCTAACTGTATATAAAAAAAAGTATTCCGATAGCATGGCAAAACATTACCCACAGTACATTTTCACAGTCCAATTCAGTAAAGCACTGCTTCAGCAAAACATTTAAGCATACACTTAACTCTAAAGATGTGCTCATGTCCCACTTAAATCAGCATATGCTTAAGTGATTTGCTGAATCATGGCCTAAATGCAGCCTATACAATCCACCAAAGTCTGTCTGAAGGATAAAACCTGAGAGGAAGATGAGAAAATAGGTGTACCAGGTAAACCCAGTACAGCGGGCTGACTGATATCACTTACTATTTTAATAATCTAAAAGATAAACTAAACAAATCTAAATATTTTAGGTACAAAATTATAGTGACCTTATTGAGGCCTGGTCTACACTACACAGGTAAGTCAATGCAAGGCAGCTTATGTCGATGTAGATGTGTATGCATCTACACTTAAATTTCACTCCCACTGACATAACTGCCCTGTAACCCTGACTTAATAACACCACTCCCACAACCAGCACAGAGTCAAGGTTGATGTAGTTAGGTCAACATAGTGTCAGCATGGATGGTGCGTTACTTGCATTGACTGTTAGTAGCCTCCTGGAGGTGTCCCCCACAAGGCGTCACTCTGATCGCTCTGGTAACCATTGTGACCTCTGCTGCGCAGTGGCCAGCTGACCAGGAACCACCCCTCACTTGGGGCATGGAGGAGGGACCAGCACCAGGATTCACCAGACATCCCAGTGCACATAACCAGTGTTCTACAGGGCCCCCTCTGCCTAATTCTAGACAGGGATGAGAAGCAGACAGCAATTCTACCTCTACTGGTTGTTTCACTACCTCTTCTAGCAGAAGTAAAAATGAGCAAATCAACAGATGTGTTCTACTACTTTGGGGGTTCCATCTCTGTAATTTCAAAGCAAACAGCATACTTAGTGGGAGTTCCTTCCCCTGCATAAGGCTCAACCATGCTGGACTGTATGGACTGGCTGAACTGCACTGGATTAAAAAATATGTCCTGGCTTGCTGTGCTCCTGGATCCCCTGGTTGCCTGTCCCCCATACTCCTCCTCCTCTTCCTTGTCCAACACTTCCTCCTCACACTTCACGGTGTGGGCCTCTGACTCAGACTCCTCCGAAGTATCCACGAGGTCTTCTGGTACACCTGCCAGAGCTCCTTGGCTTTTATGTGGCACTGCTGCTGGTCCCTCCTCCATGCCCCAAGATCTGCTCATATAGGACAGTGTTTCTATGGCTAGACCAGAGCTGTGCCTGCACAGCCTCTTCTCCCCACGCACGCTAGAGATCCAACATCTCCTGTGTATTCCAGGCAGGCGGGGCTTGTGGAGTGGGGGGAAGGGTCATATGACCCCACATTTAGCACCACAGGCCAAAAGACCCTGTCAGACAGACTCTCACCTTTCACTTTTAAAAAATTTCTACCCTTTTTAAAAAAAAGACTTGAAAATATAAACTAATGATGCCAGCCTCAGTCACCCTATAACTATTTTCCCACAACTGTCTTCACTCTTTCTTCCTTTATGCATGGAATACCTGCCCTGAACTGATTCATAAGTGAGACCCACTTCTACAGAGGTACCAACAAAATATTAGCCAATCAGTGACTCAATCAAGGGCCCATTGGGAACAGCTGACATCTTCCCCATTGTTCCCCATTGTTTTGTTTGAGTTTTACTTTCTTAAGTTGTGAGTTCTTCAGGGCAGAGGCTTTGTTGTTCTGTAAGTATCGACACAGCTAGCACATTGTAGGCACTAACACAATCCTGACGGTAACGATTTATGTAAAGTGTGTGAGAGAGAGACTGGAGTAGTGGGGTTACATCTTTGAATTCTCTTTTCCCTCCACCCCATTCCCCTTAATGCCTGTTTCAAGAGAATAGGAACCCAGTTATTTGTGCTGCGCAGTAGGGAAAGCGCTGTAGTCTGTCCACACTAACAGCTGCCAGAGCACTGGTGTGGCCACATTAGCAGCTCTTGCAACAGTCACAGAGAGCAGTGCATTGCGCTGGCTATCCCAGCATGCAAGTGGCTGCAACATGCTTTTCAAATGGGGGAGGGTGGGATGGAGTGTGTTGTGGGGAGGGAGAGAGAGTGGGTTTTTGGGGGGCTGACAGCATGTCAGCATTCTGTTCTGTAAGTTCAGATAGCAGCAGACTGTCCCCTCCACCTTTCCCCCCCACCCGCCTCTCTCTCTCTCACTCACAGCATTCCACAGTAACGGTTGCTTTGTCTGGGAGCAGATAAGCAGCCAGCTGTCAAACGGAGCTTTCAAAGGGCATATCCAAAACAAGGACAAGACTGTCTACTTGACATAAGGGGATTATGGGATATTTTCGGAGGCTGATTAGAGCACAGTAATGCAACACCTAGTACCTATAGGACAAGATCATGATAAGATCTGTGAAAGGTTTGCAAAGAATCCACCTCCACATGCCCCTGAGGACCAGAGGGATATAGACCAACTGCAAGGGTTTCAGAGAAGAGCACAGAAATGAAGGCACTTGACCTTGTGCAGGTAGCTGTACCATAGTGAAATGATGACAAGGGGGACACAAGATTACCATGTAAAAACATCTGAAGAGTGCACACGCAAAGTAGAGAGGCTAGAATTGGAAGGAATAGAATTAAAATATTGAATTTTTATGGTGAATTTTTTGGGAAGATATCTTGACAGGTATTATAAATTATATATATTAAACTGTGGAATATTCACCACAAGGCAAGTGGTGAAAGCCCCAATAAAGGAGGCATTTGAAACTGAACTGCACAAGGCCACAAAAAGTGTGTTGCAGGGAACAATCCTGCACTGGCGGGAAGATGATTGAACACACCTCTTCCGTCTCTAGTTTGATTCTTCATTCCACCAGCCATCCCCACTCCCCAACTTTACGCAGGAAAAGAACACAAGCACAACCTCTACACTACCTCAGGATGAACCCATACAAGGGCTGTTGAACCTCATTGTGTAGTGCTGGCTTCCAATGGCAAAGAGGGCACATGACAGCTCAACACCTGCCAAAGGGGCAACTGAAACTTAAAAACATTTTGAAAGGCAATAGAGGATTTTTTCAATTTTACTCTTTTAAGTGTTATTTCACTAAAAAAATCTGTATCTGTAGATAAAATGGAAGACACTATTTGAAAAGTCTAAATATTGTACATTTCCCTTATGACTATGCCAGGAAGTCCATAGCAATGTATGTTTCCAAGTATGCAATGTTGTTGTAGCTGTGCCAGTCCCAAAATAGTAGAGAGACAAAATGGGTGAGGTAATGTCTTTTATTGGATCAGCTTCTGTGAGTGACACAGAGAAGCTTTCCCCAAGTATGACATTTACTAGCAAGATAGAATGGAGAGTAGTTTAGGCTGATGAAAATCACTTTAAATGGTGTTTAATGCTCTCTTGTAGCATTAATGAAGGCCAGAAGTCACAGAGCCTGTGTCCAATATTAATAATACATTTCAAAACTATAATTCATTAATATTTTATTTACAGCAAGACATTAATGAAAGTTAATTTTTCTGGGGGAAATGGAGGAAAAACATTTTGTTCTGTTTCTGTGACCTGAATTTTGCAGCTACCAGTGCTTATATTTTGCAATCCAGTAGAAAAGCAATATGTAAAGAAAGGTTAGTTCCATAATGTGTGGCCCTTTAGAGCTGCACAGAGCCATATCTGAACAGGAGAAAAAATGTGACATGTCTTTGTATTTTTCTTCTTTGCAGATATCTCAGTAAGCTTGCTGTCCTTAGTTGTCACAGCCTGTGGACTTGCTCTCTTTGGTGTGTCTCTGTTTGTGTCCTGGAAGCTTTGCTGGATCCCTTGGCGAGAACGTGGCCTGCCCTCTGGGAGCAAAGACAACAAGCAGGAATCGCTGAACTATACAGACACAGAGACCAATGACCATGAATACAGTGAGGATTACCTGGGGCAGCCTACTTCCTACCCGGAGTCCTCCCTAAAGATTAGCCACACCTCCCCTGATATTCCATTAGATGCTCAGGCAGGGACCAAGGAGAACTGTGTGCACAATGTCCGAATGCATCGCCAAATCACAGAACCAACTTCTTCTGCTCGGTCAGTAGCTGTAATTTCTTTCTAATGATAACGATTATGAATGGAGATGAGACCAAGAGAGTTATACTTTATTAGCTAACATAGAGCCTGACTGCAGATGTATATTTTACATGCCTCATTCTTTTACTTTAATGGTTATATAAAATCATTTGTGTGTTGGGGTGTGATGGATGATGGATGGCTTCAAAATTAGGAAGGTACTTCCATGGTAGCAACAGTGGCAATCCATTTTTTTCCAGCATGAACAACTACTGCATCATCTGTGTCTCTCCCTTATAAGCTGGACAAAATAATGAGGAAGGTTAGTGCCCTGTAGAACAAAAGAATAGCCTACACTGAATCTTGTAAATCACATTCATTTGAACTTATCATCAATGCTGAGGGCTCTGCAAAGATTTCAACAGCCATCAAAAGAGAAAAATAGCGCAGGCTAATGAAACACTTGTGAGAGTTAGAAATAGGATTAAAGGTGATAAGTTTTAGCCACAGCCTTGACTGGGGGGGAAAACTGACTGAGCAAGATTAGATGGAGACAGAGGAAAGAGTGCCAGCATATAAGGGAACAGGAAATGGGGAAGGGAAGAATGTGAGAGTACGTAGGGGCAGGTAATAATAGGATTAGGCTGCATGCAGCCAGAAAAAGGATCAGCACGTGAACAGCCAATTAGTGGATTTCTGAGCGAATGCAGGTGTACTGAACCTGGAGAAGTGTCTCCCCATTGCTCCTCAATAACTCGTCTGGCCATCTGACTGGAATGGGTTTGGCATAGGCTCTTGCCTGCAGGGTATACTTTAAGATAAGGTGCTGTAACAACCATTAAAATTGAATAATTGTTGACAGACCCAGGTTTAGGTGTGAGAAGACTTGGCCTAAAAGAACAGAAGGCTCAACAAACACCACACATACTACAGAGCAAAGGCTCCATGTACATGGACATACTTTGTAATCTTTTTTCCACTGGCTGTAGATCAGTGTAGTGAAGGCTCCTTCAGAGTCTTTTCTATGAATCTGTGGAGAGGGCATTGCCATAACTATTCATGCTGGACACCATGTTGCACACAAAGCCACATGCAAGGTTGATTTCAGATTGGAATTGTAGTTGGAGATCTGAGGTATGGAGATAATGTTCTGTTTTTAAACCCCTGTAAAAGTTTGCCCCATGCTCTGTGGTTCACTAACAATACCACTGGCATTAGATGTTGGATGTGAAAAAGGGAATGTGAGGGCCCATCAGAGGGCCACATCTATACTAGTTAACAGGCCACACAACACCACAGAAGTCAACAGTATTGCACAGAGAGTATGGCAGGGAAGCACATGGCTGTAGCACAGTGGAGTGTCTAATCCCAAAGTGTCTCTGGAACAGCAGTAAAATGGAGGAGTGTTATAAAGCAGGAGCAAAAGAACAGCAAAAGGGAGTGAGAAGGGGTAAATCAGTGGCAAATAATGGAGAGGATGGGTAGAAGGGAAAATATCAGAGACACAAAAAAAAGGAAGGCAATGAAATTTACCCATTCAAACCAGTGCCTCTTGTTGGTGCTCGATAAAAGACAGTTTAGGGCTGGGGAGGGGCAAGAGGCAACATCCTCCAGGAAAAGGTAAAAAGAGGAAATTGAGGGATTAACGTTACTATTATCATCATCATCACTATTTTTTTATATTTTTTTTTTTTGCCATTAGTGAAACATTGTCATACTTAAGTCAATTTTGGAAATAAACTCTGTGTGGAGTTCACGAAAAGAATAAATACTCATTTTGATTCATGCATGCAATTTGATCCCCCACTACAGTATGCCTTTTTTTTGTTTGAACAGCTGTGACCTGGGAGCCCACATACACAAGCTGTATAAGATATTGTATGTGAGGCAGTGGAGTCTAGCAAGCACAAAACTGAGAACCAGGATTCTAGTCTTTGGTCAGTTATGGCCTTTGCTGTGTGTCCTTTATCACCTATACAATTAAGATAATATACTAACCCACACACTAGTAGCATTACAGCATCTCGATGATCTATAGAGAATGCTAGGGGTATAATTCCTTATTTGTGGCATAATATCTTGTCATGGAAATTACTAACGCACAACAACATAATTATGCTTTTGTTGTGCAGTAAGGGAGAATAAATGGATGGATTATAAGAGACAGTGCTTTTGTTTTAGTGCACACACTTTCAGGAAATGATAACAGCAGAGAAAAAAATGCTGATTATATTCAACATAAATAGTTTTTGACTAATCCTATGCTAAGATTTCCCCAGGTTTTCCTTTTTATGTTCACCTCATTTTGTTTCTACAATATGTTGCATGATTGCTTTATACTAACTGGGGAAAAATGTAAAATCCAACTTGTATAGGATTAAGGTTTTTACCTAATCCAGCTTTCATATCCCACTGCTATACAAGAACTACACATTTGATTTCTGTAATCTTCTTGTGGAGTGGAAATTTCAATCACAATAACCAAGTCTAGATAATAAATCTCACTGGACTGAAACTAAAAGTAACTTTTTCTCCTAGGAGCAATGAAACTTTCATTCTAAGTATTACAGCACTTATTACATCAGCTAGGAGTTCTGAGAGGCAAACCAGCTTGATAGGAACAGGCAGAAAAATCATTTAAATTAGAATAACCAGTTTGTGAACCAAGTAGTAGGTTCCATCAGTAAATACAGAGGTTGGGAAATATCTCTTCCTGTCGCTATAGACAAGATATCTGCAAATTCAACGCAAGCTTTTATTTAGCTTATGGGACCAACTCTGCTCTCAATTACATAGATGTTACATCCTTATATTTCATGGGATTTGTCTCTGTATTTACAAAGCCCTTTGAAGATGGCAAGTGTTAAGTATTAGTATTTATTATAATTATTACACTTATTGGGACAAATTCATACCTGGTGTACTTAAGTCCACTGACTTCTGTGGATTTGCACCAGCCATGAATTTGGTCCATTTCCTTTATGAACTACATATGCAGTTAGATTGAATACTATATACTTCTAAGCTTTTCTTGGGAGTCAATGATTTTGCAGCATTCTTGTGAGTTTTGTCTAACGGGATGTTATGAGTGTCAGCCAATTTTGGAGTATAGTTATTGTCAGCTTGAGGTATAGGACTGAAAATTCTGCACACACCATGAGTCCAATGATGAAGAGAACTACAGTAACTTTTGGCAAATTAAGTATCCTTCTACTCATTAAAAGGGATATTGTGCTCTATAGGTGTATAGAAGTAAAAATCAAACCCTGTGGCACCATACAACCCAAAATCATGGCTAAGGAAAGCAAAATGAAAATAAATAATAGGTCCTTTATACAGACCAGACTCACACAGCACCTAACAATGTAATCAGTTTAGTATCTGTCATTTTTCCCTTAAGGCACAATTCAATCCGAAGACAGATCAAGCTCTCGAACCCTGACTTCAACATCCAGCAGCTTCAAAAACAGGAGCAGCTGACGGGGATTGGACGCATTAAGCCAGAGTTGTATAAGCAAAGATCAGTGGATACCGATGATGGCCGGAGGAATAACAGCAAGGCCTGTGGGAAACTCAACTTCATTCTGAAATATGATTGTGATTTAGAGCAGTTGATCGTGAAGATTCACAAAGCTGTCAACCTGCCAGCAAAGGACTTTTCTGGAACTTCAGACCCTTATGTGAAGATCTATTTGCTTCCGGATAGAAAAACAAAACAACAGACTAAAGTGCATAGAAAGACTCTAAACCCAGTGTTTGATGAAGTTTTTTTATTTCCCGTTCCGTACAATGATCTGACCACAAGGAAACTCCACTTCTCTGTGTATGACTTTGACAGATTCTCCAGGCATGACTTGATTGGCCAAGTGATAGTGGATAATTTTTTAGATTTGGCAGACTTTCCCAGGGAAAGTAATATTTGGAGGGATATTGAGTATGTCACCAATGTGAGTATGACACCTTTTCATTTTGAGATTTTATATGGTAATTTAATAGTTTATAACCTCTATCTTTTTTTAACTGGCGATAAAAGTTCCCCATGGTAGATTTATGGAGAAAATGATTTTTTTTTCTCTTTCTCTCTTTCTATCAACATTTGATCACAATCCATGGAACGTCCTCATTTTACCTTTATTGGACAGCATTAGAAATGTCCTTTATGTAGGAATTACTGAAGGTTAATCATTATCTTGTTTGTAGGGGAAGAAAGCCACAAAAATCTATTCTCTGTCCCTCACTTACCCCAGGGAATGTTATATTTTCTTCTCTCGCTCTACTTTTCTGTGATTTGCATTATTTTCCACATGTATTCTAGGATGCTATTGGCCTCAGTTTGGAAACTGAAGACTTTTGCATGGCTTCCGTCAACGTCCCATAGGAAGTCATTCTGACAAGGTTAGCTGACCTTGCACCTACAAACAAACCTAGCACCAACAGTTAGTAGCCACAGCCTAAAATGAGAGGAAAGTTTGCAAATGTCATGCAGGATATGAAAACTCAAATTCACACAGGGACCGTCTCAGTTTACATTCAAGGAGGCAGGTCGCAGGTACTACATTTGTGTAGTGCTGTGCTGCTAAGGGCATTTTCTGAGGGAAATTTTATTTAAAAAGAAGCAGGGGAACATCTTTACTATAATCTACTAATATTCCTGCTCTCTTGACAACCTTTGGTATAGAGGCCTACATAGGAACCCTCTCTGGGCACCGGCTACAGAACAGACAGTACCTCCAGAGGTCAGGGGCTTTATACTTCTCTCATGACATAGGCAAACCTCCCATAAGTATTAATGAAACTTCAGCATTCTCCAGTGGAAAAAAAGACCCCATGCATTTCAGAGCTCACAAGGTGAAACTACTGGTTCCAGAAGCCAATAAATATTTCATTTGTTTTATGGAACTGTAGTCTTGCAGATTCCACCTTTTAGTGTCAGTAAGTTAATAACAGCAAAAGAGTGTCAGTCATTTAGGCTCCAATCAAAAAAGCATTTAAGAGTGTGCTTTAAGTCATAGGTGCTGGAACTAAGGGTGCTGCTGTATCCCTTGGCTTGAAGTGGTTTAAGAACATAAGAACGGTCATACTGAGTCAAACCAAAGGTCCATCTAGCCCAGTATCCTGTCTTCTGACAGTGGCCAGCACCAGGTGCCCCAGAGGGAAGGAACAGAACAGGTAATCATCCAGTGATCCATTCCCTGTTGCTCATTCCCAGCTTCTGGCAAACAGAGGGTAGGGGCACCATCCCTGCTCATCCTGGCTAATAGCCATTGATGGACCTATCCTCCATGAATTTATCTAGTTCTTTTTGAACCCTGCTATGGTCTTGGCCTTCTCTGGCAAAGGGTTTCACAGGTTGACTGTTTCTATCATATAAGGGTTTACTGTTTGGTTCAATGGCTCTCAGGAGCCCCCACTGTACAAGTTGTCCCAGCGCCCTTACTTAAAATTGCTTTTGACTTCCGTGGGATTTATGCACATAGTTCAAGTTAAGCATCTGTCATGGTATAATTCCCAAATCTGAACCTTAGCATCCAAAATATGGGTACCAGCATAAATCCTCTAAGCTTAATTACCAGCTTAGATCCTGTAGTGCTGTCACCAATCAGGACTTAGGGTAGAGCCCCTGATAAGCTCTGGTCTCCCCAAAACCTTCCCTGGAGACCCCCAAGACCCAGATTCCCTGAGTCTTACCACAAAGGGGAATAAACTATCCTCTTCCCCCTACTTTCCTTTCTCCCACAAATTCCCTGGTGAGTGCAGACTCCCTTCCCTGGAGTCTTATACAAGATAACCAAAAGATCAATTAGATTTTAAAAAAGAGGAAAACTTTAATAAAAGAAGGAAAAACATAAAAATTGTCTCTGTAATCAAGATGAAATATTACAGGGTCTTTTAGCTTATAAAAAATGGATAAACAGCCTTATCCAGAAAAAATACAATTTAAAATATTTCCAGCAAACTACACATTTGCACATAAAGAAAACCAAATAAAAAGACTATACTGTCTTTCTACCTTTGTACTTACAAATTGGAAACAGAAGATTAGAGAGCCTGTAGAGACGTGTGGTCACCCTCAGAGCCTAGAGAGCACAAAGCAAAAACCCAAAACTACAAACAAAGGCTTCCCTCCACCGAGATTTGAAAGTATCTTGTCTCCTGATTGGTCCCCTGGTCAGGTGTTTGGTTCCCTGTTTGTTAACCCTTTACAGGTAAAAGAGACATTAACCCTTAACTATCTGTTTATGACAGCATGTGCTAAATGCTGTTCTAAACAGGGATGCTTTCCTGAGTCAGCACTTTAATTTTTCTAATCTGTAACCTGCTAATGTGCCATGTTATTGGCCATAGAGCTAAAAGGACTAAATTAATTTTTTCTTGATTTTGTTTTTGAAATGTTTGCATTCACACTGACTGTCATTATCTTAAACTATCTTATCTGTGAAGTTCACAGTTGGCATTGGATACCCTGGCGGGGAGAACAGGGGGGAGAGATGGAATGGGACAGAAGCTCCATCCAAATGGTGGGGTGGAGGAATAGGAGAGGGAATGAGGTTTGTCCAGAAAGGTTGGAGGTAAGCAGCTGGCTCCAGGCTGGGAAGGAGGGTCCTGGGGGTTCCTACTTGCTCCCAGGCCCATTCCAGCCCCTCTAGGTCCTGCTCTTGTGTGTGCCTCCTCCCCAGGCATGTGCAAATTTACGTGAAATAAATGTGTGCCTCTCCCTGTCCCTTCCCAATATTTCTATTGTGTTAGAGTTCAAATTTTTAAAACTCTTTTGTTCCACATGTGCTGCATGGGTGATGAGGTATGGGTCCTTCTATAGTCCTTAGTTTTAGTCAAGGTGCATTTCAGAGTACAGTAGAATACATTGATCCAAACAGAACAAAGGACATGGAATTCATTCTGATAAACAGGGGCTTTTCAGTGTAAATGATGCACAGGGAAACATAACCCAATTTCAGGTACTGTTGGTTTCCAGATAACAGGTTCAGATAAATGATGTTCTATAGTACTTGTTTCTCCAATTAACATTTCCAAAAATTCAAAAGGTTAGACTTAGTACATTAAATATTGACAAACTAACCCAGCATAATTCAAGAACTTGTAGTGAGTTCCAGCAAATCTGAATTCACTCTTATCTGCATCTCCTAGCTGCCAGATAGACTGGCAGCAAAATCTCAAATCCCATTGGGAACTCAGCATTGCTGTAGAAAACTCACCTGATTTCATCACAAACCTGAACAAAGGACAAGGTTCAGGAACCTTTGAAGCAAAACTGGGCTGAGTTACGAAAAACCTGAGTTGATTAATGGTTGTGAGCAGGAATTGCATCAACCTTGGCAGCAGTTGAACTTTGAGTTTCTTGGTTTTTCAAACATCAAACTTAAAAGGGACCAAATGCCACGATGAATCAGTAGTCTTTCACAGGGTGTAAATCAAAGAATCCAATAAAAGAGCAGAAGTAAGCATTATACAACCAAACCTGCCAAGTTACCCACAGTTCTGGTATTGTATCTGAGCAAAAGTGCATCTACTTCAGTTCCTGATGCATCTCATTACATTATATAGCCAGGCATCCCACGTCCCATTATCTTACATTATTCCCTATTTTATTATACGCTAATCCAATTTGATACATTACTGTAACATAGTGCATCAAATCAGACTTTACTGAAGACCTAACAAAATGGTCTATTTCAAGTGAATATTGCAGATTATACATGAAATAAGTCAGCTTCTCCACAAACAAAGCCATTCGATTCCCCCATTAGACCATGCAGGTTGGATTTGATTTAAACCATTTCAATCACTAGTCACAAAGACTTGATTTCATCAAGGATTTCTACATAAAAGTGCATTCCTGTTGGTTGCTATAACTTTAATACATATTCTTCACAACTCAGAGATAGATGTAGTTTTCATTTTTAGAAGGTACACACTATACATTTTTATCACCTTACATTATATAGCCAGGCGTCCCATGTCCCATTATCTTACATTATTCCCTATTTTATTATATTCTAATCCAATTTGATACATTACTGTAACATAGTGCATCAAATCAGACTTTATTGAATACCTAACAAAACGGTCTATTTCAGGTGAAGATTGCCGATTATACATGAAATAAGTCAGCTTCACTACAAAAAAGCCATTCAATTCCCCCATTAGACCACGCAGGGTGGATTTGATTTAAATCAATTGATTTAAATCATTTAAATCACTACTCAAAGACTCAATTTCATCATGAATTTCTACATAAAAGTGAATTCTTGTTGGTTACTATAACCTTAATACATATTCTTCACAACTCAGAGATAGATGTAGGTTTCATTTTTAGAAGGTACACACTATACATTTTTAAAGTGATTTATTTTGAAAACTTTTTGGATTAGTTTTGTAGTTATATCAGAAAATGAATGATTGTTTGGTTATTTCATTACCAAAGATAACTGAAACAGATATTTATGAAGTCATTGGGAGGTGAACTATATCCAATTCAACAGGTTAATCATTAATATTTGGAGGATTTTCTTGCCATGCTGTATTAGGAGGAGAACATCACCAGACAGACATTTAAATTGTTTTACTTAACTAAAACAACAACGTTATGTTTTCTGCATTTTTTTCTTCGACAGCAAACATATAATATTTTAACAAAACAAGCATATCAATTTTTGAATTTACTTAAACATTCAAGATTTTTAAAATCAGGTTTGTTTTTGTTAAAATTGGTTTTAACTAAAATAGTTAAATGAAATATTTTTAAAAAATTACAAAAATTAAAAGCGACAATGTCAGCCAGATCAAGATGAGAAACTTAAAATATTGGCTTCTGTAGCTAACTCAATCGTCTTCGCCTTCATTTTCCTGTTTGTTCATAATCTGGAAAAGAAAAACAAGTTTTCCTGCTTTTTCAGGTCCCAAACGATTTCTCAGTTTGGAATTAATTAGTCCAAAGGAAGAAAATATTCTTTCTATACCAACAGAAGAAGATACCACTGTTAAAAGTGAGATTATCACTTCAACATCTCTGAATCCAAGTGCTTAAGTGACTTCTACCAGTTCACTGGTGTGACTTTCTTTAAAACATCATCAGCAAACATATATTTCTTGCATGGTTCTTATTCCCAAACTGGGTCTCTTTTACAGCCTGCTGCCATTATAGGTTTTCCCATCTAGTGAGAGAATGGTATGGTAGATCTCAAATCAATGAAGGCTGCAATCAGAAAGACTTCAAGTCTTCTGGAATATGCTGCTCAAACAGTTTCACTTCTGTTTCTACTGCCTGTCCCTTCCTTCTTACATTTCTTCCAGTCTTCCTCTTTTTGTCCAGATCTATTCCAACAATCTTCTATTCATCGAACTTTTTGAAACTGTGCACTTTTAGAGAGACTCTGTGTACACAAATTTGCAGAGGGACAATAGAGTTGAGGTCTATTATTTCTCACCTCTCTATATTATTTATTTACTTTAAAACATTTTTGCTGTTAACAAGCATGTTATTTGTGGAGACACAAATCCACAGTTTGAGAACTGCAAAACTAAGCATCTCTGATATTATCTTCTAGACTGAGCATTGAGTCCCATAGGGTAGATAGAAAGATTAATCTAAATAATCTATATAGAAGCCCCTGGAGCCCCATAAGATTGGGTCCCTAATCCATGAACTATTGGAACTCATTTACAAAACTTTTCTTAAACATTACATGAATATATTGTCTTATACTATAGAATTAGAATTTATAATCCCTATTCCATGATAAGATCTTTCAGCTATAATGTATCTTAATTAAAACTCTCTTTAGATAGGTTTTTTCCCCTCAAAAAGCATTTTATCAAAAAAACTGAATTAAAATTTTAAAAATCTGATTTTTTTTTAAATCACTGATTTTTATCCACCCTGAGGCCACGTCATCAATGTGTCTACTTGCTATACTCAAACAAGGCTGAAGATTTACAATTACACTGAAGCACAGTAACTTCAATTCTTCTCCTTCCAGAGTGCAGGACAATCCCAGACTATAAGATTGTTTTCTAATAGCATCATATGCATTAGGTTAGCAGGGTTGGATATGCATATGGTAGCTTAAAGCACCTCCACAGCACACAGAAGAAATCTGTGTTGAGCACTGCCTCTAAGCAGAGAACAATCTGATATTCAAATGACTGTTCTTCTAATCATAGTCCCTCTGAGCATAAAACTGAATCTCTTGTGTCACACTGCTTTTTCCAGCCAGAGGGAAGCAGAAGGGATTGCCTTACAGGCACCAGCAGCGGGTTCTTTAATGGAAGACATAATTAAGTGGATCAGCCTTAGATGAACATGAAAGCAAGTTTGATTTGCTTTTTGTACATCTTTCGAGCAAGTTAGTCTGATTTCTGACTGTTAGGATGGAGTAGAAGGGGTTGCTGTCATCTCTAGTTTTAGGTCTGAGTTAACAGGTCGAACTAATGCTCTCAGTAGCCTCTGAAGTTTGTATTCAAAAGATTTTTTTTTAATGTTCACAGACTAGTGACATGTTTTGAAGAGGGCATGATTGTTCGTTGCCCCCCACACACACACACTCCTCACATACAGTGCTATCTTCAAATTCATATTTCCTCAGGAGTGGCATATGGCCTCAGGAGAAGGCAGCTAACATATTAAACTATAAAATAAAATAATTACTTTATCTGCATAAGACATGAAACCCCATGTTAAAGCACTCTGGATAGATGACAATCACCTTCTCCATGAAATACTAAATACCCGTTTATTAACATGCTGTGTACCAGAGAATAAAAAACTCTTTTCAAGGACATAACCTACTAAACATGACCATGCTGCTACACAGGCAGACAGAAAGATTGCAAATCTTAGATGAACCAGTTTCTACCGTGAATATTTTGTTTCATAATGACTTGTTTTTGTTATGTATAGGCTTTACCTCTGTCACCCTGCTGTGTAGCAGATCCTTCCACTATCTTCTCTCTTTAAGAACAAAACAAAAATTAGAACTGGGGAGTGATGATTTCCACTTGGAGGAGGGGAATAAATGGGAACTGTGACCTCCTCACTTCTACTCCCAGCTCTGCTAGCATTTTCAAAAGAGGTTTTGGATGCCAAACTTTAGACACCTAGAACGTGATTTTCAAATGTGCCGAGTACCCACATCTTCTGCTGAGATCAGTGGGAGCAGGTCATGGGTGTTTCAAGATGGGCACACAAAACTAGTGGGCATGTCTGAATTTCTTACCTTAAACTCTTGGTGCTTCAAGTTTAGCAGGTATGAAAGTGGTAAATCTCTTATCTCCCTGGACATACAATGGCAACATATTACAATGCACTTGCCTATTTGACTTTGTTAAGCAGTTTTCCTACTGGACAGATAAATCCTAAAAGAAGCTAGTATAACTCCAGGAGTTGGGCACAACAGGAATGGTCTCTTGTATGATCTAATAGCATTGCCTCCCTCTTCACTATCTGCCTGCTTTAGTGTTAAATGCCAGATATTTTTCATGGTACAGCCATTTGATAAACCAATACTGTCTCCAATTGCACCTTGACTTAGAAAACTTTTCTAAATGATGTAATAAATTGCTGTGGCAAGAGTGAGCTCATGACCCTGGTGGTATCTTTTCGGCTTCCAAATATAGTTAATTTTGAGACTTGGGTATGGTAAGTGCATTTGTGTGTTAGATATTCAGTGTCTGTAAGATTCTTCTATTCTGAATGGTTAACCCAACACTAATATATATATATATAAATTCTAGTATGGAAGAGCACCTATGCACATTCACACATGGAAGAAGGTCCTTATAAGCATCCACAAAGACCCTCTTCATTGTCCTTCTAATCCCTCCTTAAAACTCAGCTCTGTGATTAGTCATCTGATGTGCTGTGAGCACTGCTTACCATTCTTATCAATTAATTGTTACCAGATGCTCCCTCTGTCTGTTGTATCGACCTGGTATCCCTGGTCTTCTTAGATTGCAAGCTCTGTATTATCTTTTGTTATGTGTTTGTATAGTTATGTCTAGGACTGGGGTCCTGATTCATGATTGCAACCCCTGGACACAATCACAATACATATAAATAATAATTATAATTAAAGGTAAGTGAGAACAATATATTTACAGATTTCTTCCACTGTGTGTGGAAGGAACTAAGAACTGAATTATGTCTGTGGGTTCTATTTATGGAAAATAGTTACAGGTGTACGTTTTTGAAGTGCAACTGGAAATCTGCCACGCTTCCTGAAATTCAAAATTGCATTCACATCCCAAACAAAAGGGACTTTTCTAAAGGTTACCCCACAAATTACCTGCCCTACTCATATGCTATGAGAAACATGCACTTTGGGGAAGAATATTACCCCACTGGGACACACCCAGCAAGTTCTTTCCTAGGAGCAAAGTTTTCCAGTGGAACTAATAATATGTGATATTTTGATAGTTCACGTTTGGCATTTCCACTTTTAAAGCTCTGTACGAACATGAACTAATCCAAAACATTCTTTGAGGGACGTTAGTAAATATTATCCCCAATTTGCAGAAGGGGAAACAGATCGAGAGGGTAAGTAACTTGGAAGAGCACTAAGACATCACAGTGAGTTAGTAGGAGGTGAGACTGGAACTGGGGAGTTCCTGCTCCGAGTGCCAGGTTTAATCCACTATATACGGCCTCTTTCCCTCAGTTTACAACTAGTGATGCTGACAGCAAACCATCCAACTCCGCCTATGGTGATTAGAGAAACCTTCAGTGTGGCATCAAATTTGAGCCCATTTAAAAAAAATTCGTTTTGCAAGTGCTTTGTATACAGAAATGATGGGCTTGAGCTGCAGATCTCTGATCTGGATTTTAAATGCTCCAAGGTTTAGAATGGTTGAGCCTGGGATTTTGGTTTGACAAACAGAGAGAAACCAGGAACAAAATATATCTCTTGCTCCAGATTTTAATTCAAACCCCAGAGATGTTAAGATCTGGACCTATCTCTATTTTATAGAATTACAGCTGTTAGAGACTGAAAACACCAATAGAGTTCTGCCAATAGAAGATACAGTCTCATGACAGAGGACATAGCCAATATTAAACCAACACTGTATTTAGGGGCACATTTAAAACCAGCCAATCTTCAGTGTCACTGGAGCAATCAATTGTTGAAGTGGACTTATAGGCATGTAACTATCCGATTTGCAGGTGTGAATTGGCTAGTAAAAAGGTAGACATGTAAATCATTATGTTCTACCTCAGGGGTCGGCAGCCTCTGCCATGCGGCTCGCCAGGGTAAGCACCCTGGCGGGCCAGGCTAGTTTATTTACCTACTGAGTTGGCAGGTTCGGCCGATCGTGGCTCCCACTGGCTGCGGTTTGCCGTCCCAGGCCATAAGAATCAAGTCCCAGTAATCACTGTTTATTTGTGAGGGACTGTTTGTTTTTGCCTGTGCTTGTTTAATCAAAAATACCAAAAAGGTTAAACAAAGTACTTGGGGAATGCATGATATCATGTTGGGGAAAAGAAAAAAAGTCTGAAAAATTGGAGATACTTGAATCCTCCTGATTTAAGGATCAACCCAGTGTGGAGAGGAAAACATTTAATTAGCCTTCACGCTTAGCACAGCAGCTATAGTTGTCACATTGTTGGCTAATTGCACTGCAAAGTTTTCTTTCTACAGTTTTCACGTTTTTAAGCAGGCTTATTTTTCCAAGACTGGATTTTGCCTGTTGGTTTTCTGTTTTCTTTTTTATCTCATTGTTTTGTTAATCATGTTAGGAGAGGTTGATCAGAAATGAAATGTAAATTAATCTGATTAGCAATTAGCACTCCACATGGCTACAGCATAGATAAATTTGCAAGTTATAATTATGTTATGCAATAGTTAAGATAGATAACAGCATTAACCAATTGATTTCAAAGGGATTTAAGTATGGGCTTAAGTGGTGAGGCTGAATAGCAATCAATTTAAGCACGGATGTAAGTGCTTTGCTAAACTAGTGCTTTAAACTGTAAATTCTATGTGGCAGGGACTATGTGTGTGTGTTTCTACAGCACCTAAAACACTGAGCCCCAAACCTGACAGGGTCATCTGGGCAGTACCATAATAAAAATATTTAATAGTAGTAACAACAACTGTAATAGTAATACAGATGGGTCTGAATCTGAACCTCAGATGTAAGTAGCCCTTTACTTTGAGGATGAAGACATCCAAATCCAAACTATGTAGCTAGCGCCAACATTTGTAATGGTCAGGACCAGACACAGGAGATCCAAGCACTACCACGCTTTGGGTCTGCAGCCCTGGTCCAGAGCTAATGGTGACAAACTGGTGCAATTGATTACTTCAGCAGCTTTTCACCTCCAAAGACATGGATTTGCACAATTTTGCTCAGAAATAAGATTAATTTGGTCAATCAACTGTTTAAGCAATTTATAATGGGGCTTAGGAATGGGTTAATGGTAGTGGCAGCGAGAGCTGTTGCATGTAAAGAGTTCTGAAAAAGAAGCTATTTCCAATGCAGAACAAGAAGTTTTATTGGCCTTACAAAAACCAGGTGTAGAGCTGATCAGAAATTTTCGGACAGAACTTTTTCCATCAGAAAATGTCAATCTGTCGAAAGCAAAATATTTAATGTAAATGTGACAATTTTGATGAAAGTTAGTTTAGGGGGGGAAAAGCATTTTGAGAAGGCTGAAACATTCCATTTTGACCTTTTCAGAATAGACCATTTCGATTTTCTGTTTCAAAATTATTTTTCATGCTTTTAAAATTCTATATATCATGTAAAATAAAAAATAAAAATAAGAGCAACATGTTTTTGATTTTATCAAAACAAAATGTTTTGATCAATCCTAAATGGAAAAAAAACCCAAATTTTTATTTTGTGGGGAATTTTTTTTTGTTCTGTTTTCTAAGAGATTTCTTGCTTTAGAATCATAGAACTAGAGAATATTAGGGTTGGAAGAGACCTTAGGAGGTCATCTAGTCCAATCCCCTGCTCAAAGAAGGAACACCACCAACTAAATCATATCAGCCAGGGCTCTATCAAGCCGGGCCTTAAAAACCTCTAAGGAAGGATATTCCACCATCTCCTAGGTAACCCATTCCATTTCTTCATCACCCTCCTAGCGAAATAGTGTTTCCTAATATCCAACCTAGACCTCCCCCACTGCAAGTTGAGACCATTGCTTCTTGTTGTTATCTGTCACCACTGAGAACAGCCCAGCTCCATCCTCTTTGGAACCTCCCTTCAGGTAGTTAAAGGCTGCTATAAAATCCCCCCTCACTCTTCTGCAGACTAAATACCCCAGTTCCCTCAGCCTCTCCTCATAAGTTATGTGCCCCAGCCCCCTAATCATTTTTGTTGCCCTCTGCAGGGCTTTATCCAATTTGTCCACATCCCTTCTGTAGAGGGGGGACCAAAACTGGACACAGTATTCCAGGTGTGGCTTCACCAGTGCTGAACAGAGAGGAATAATCACTTTCCTCAATCTGCTGGCAATGCTTCTACTAATACAGCTCAATATGCCATTGGCCTTCTTGGCAACAAGGGCACACTGCTGACTCATATCCAGCTTCTCATCCTCTGTAATCCCCAGAAGCTTTTCTGTAAAACTACTGCTTAGCCAGTCTGTCCCCAGTCTGTAGCAGCACATGGGATTCTTCCTTCCTAAGTGCAGGACTCTGCACTTGTCCTTGTTGAACCTCAAATTTCTTTTGGCCTAATCCTCCAATTTTTTTAGATCACTCTGGACCCTATCTCTACCCTCCAGCATATCTACCTCTCCCCCAAGTTTAGTGTCATCTGCAAACTTGCTGCAAGTGCAATTCATCCCATCACCCAGATCATTAATAATGTTGAACAAAGCTAGCCCCAGGACCGACCTCTGGGGCATTCTGCTTGATACTGGCTGCCAACTAGACATCGAGCTTTATCACCACCTGTTTAGCCCAACAATCTAGCCAGCTTTCTATCCACCTTATAGTCCGTTCATCCAATCCATACTTCTTTAATACTGAAGACCGTATCAAAAAGATATATCACATCCATCGCTTTCCTCATATCCACAGAGCCAGTTCTCATCACAGAAGGCAATCAGGTTAGTCAGACATGACTCACCCTTGGTGAATCCATGTTGACTGTTCCTGATCATCACCTTCCTCTCCTCCAAGTGCTTCAAAATGGATTCCTTGAAGGCCAGTCTCTGGCAAAATCATGGAGCAGAAGTGAGGGTGACTGGTCTGTGGTTCCCCGGGTTCTCTTTCTTCCTTTTTTTAAATATGGGCACTATATTTGCCTTTTTCCAATCATCCAGGACCTCTCCCGATTGCCACAAATTTTTGAAGATAATGGCCAGTGGCTCTGCAATCACATCAGCCAACTTCCTCAGCACCCTTGGATGCATTAGATCTGGACCCATGGACTTGCACGTGTCCAGCTTTTCTAAATAGTCCTTAACCTGTTCTTTCAGCACTGAAGGCTCCACCACCTCCTCGACATACTGTATGCCCAGCGCAGCAGTCTGGGAGCTGACCTTGTCTGTGAAGACCAAGGCAAAAAAATCATTGAGTACTTCAGCTTTTTCCACATCATCTGTCACTATGTTGCCTCCCCCATTCACTAAGGGTCCCCCACTTTCCCTGACCTTCTTGTTGCTAATATACCCGTAGATACCCTTCTTGTTACCCTCAACATCCCTTGCTATCTGCAACTCCAATCATGCCTTGGCCTTCCTGATTACACCCCTGCATGCTCTAGCAATATTTTTATACTCCTCCCTAGTCATCTGTTCAAATTTCCGCTTCTTGTAAGCTTCCTTTTTCAGTTTAAGCTCACCGAAGATTGCACTGTTAAGCCAAGCTGGTCGCCTTCCATATTTGCTATTTTCTGCACATTGGGATGGTTTTTTCCTGCACTCTCAATAAAGCTTCTTTAAAATACAGCTAGCTCTCCTGGACTTCTTTCCCCCTCACGCTGATCAGTTCCTAAGGGAGTCTAAGTCTGCTTTTCTGAACTCCAGGGTCCATATTTTGCTACTCTCCTTTCTTTCTTTTGTCAGGATCCTGAACTCAACTGTTGTTTTAAATCTCAGGATTTCCCACAAAATCAAAAATCTGGTTCCAATTCAGCTTTACCCAGGTGCAATGCTGCATATTTTTGGAGACAATCTATGGTGGGCACTTTGCTATTTACATATGTGTACATACACGTTTCTCTTATAGAGCAGTCCTGTAACTGGCAGTGTGTGAATATACAAGAGAAACACTTCCCTCCCCACACCATGTACAGTCACAAATTAATAGAAATAATAAGGTTAGACTGAGTTTTAGTTCCATGCTCTACTAGATGATCCAGATTTTACAGAAACAAGATGTAGCTAATTCTACAGTCAGCATCTTTTTCTCTCATTTTGTCTCCCACCTCCTCCTTATCCTGTTCTCCAGGACAATCCTTCCCTAATCTATACAGAAATGAAGCAAAATGCCATCTACTGGCAGCCTCCAATATTGCATTATAACAAGTCAAACCTGGCCCTCAATTCCACCATACAATCTTAGCGATTTTAATGTGGAAAATATTAGCAGTTAATAGGCAGCAGTTTTACCAAGCAAGCAAGAGCTTCTTCTGTAGCTGTGACCCTAAGGCAACTATGTTAAGGTGGCCTCTGTTAAGTTACTCAAAGACCTAGGTTTTGTCACATTCATATTTGCACAAGGTTATAACTTTAAAACATTTATCTAGCCAGATGAAAAAAAGCCACTTCAAACCAACATTTGTTTCATTATTAAATAGTCTGGAGATTTCTGACTCTACTGCTTTTCAGCTGAGTTTATGGAAAGCGTTTAAATAGCTGTAGAATTCAGATTTTCTAAAAGATCTCTACTCTGTAGATTCAGTTTCAATACCTGGAGCCAAACTTGAATTTATTTTTTCCATTGAATTTCACTTACTGTACTTACTTGAAATGCCTCAAGCTATTTTTAGTCTTTAATCCTTACAAGATATCAGAGCCATCAGTCTTCCTTCTCCATCAGGCTTCTTTAGAGATTTAGGATTTCAGATCTACTGTGTACTGTCAATGCTCTGGTTATGCCAGTTTTCAAATGTTATTCTTCTTTGACTCGTCCCTAGCTTTCATAGACATGCTGAGCAATGGACACTTTTTTGTTCTAGTTACGTATTATTAATCCAGAGCTCTACTGTGGCTCAGGGCAGGAGATTCCAGAAACCAACCAGGAAACTGACTGACTTGCAATCTGGTTCCTAGTTGGTTCTTCCCTTGCTCCAAGGCAGAGGGACGGTGACTTAACTGCAGTCATCCTATCACTGACACTGATTAATTCCCCACTGCAACAGCTCAGAAGCACTAGCTGGTGAATCTGATGCCTGGTGCAGAGGCGTGGCTCCATCATCCACTTTCCACGCCTGCTTATATCAGGGCCGGCCCACAACATTTTGGCACCTGAGGCGGGGAGCTCAAATGATGCTCCCTTGCTTAGGCCAAAACTTTGAAAGGTCTCAATTCTGCCTTCTTCCTGTTCTACACCTTTCATGGCACTGCTCTGCTACCTACTCCAGAAAAGAACTTACAACTTAAAATGCCTTATTCAAAATTTTTAAGTAACACTTAAGTTTCAAATGCCTGAACAGCAAATGTAACTCTTCTTGTCTGCAAAGTAAACACTGACATTTGTATCTGTTTGAATAATCAAAGTGGTGCTTTCTGTGCCTTCTTGGTTGCAAAGATTTGAACTGCTTCCTGAAGGTCCACAGTCTGGGCCAGCTCCTGCTCTATTGAGATGGTTTCAAGGCCAACCAGCCTCTCCTGTGTCATTGTGGAGTGTAGATGTGTTTTTATTAACTTCAGCTTGGAGAAGCTGTGTTCTCTACTGGCAACTGTTACAGGAAGTGTTAGAAGTATGCACAGAGCAACAAAAGCTTTGGAAAGAGGTTGGTCATCTTATTTGTGCACATATATTCCAGAACAGCCTTTGGAGTTGATCCTGCTGAAATGTATTTTGAAAGGGCTTTCAGTTCCATCACCTAAATCACTCACATCATATTGGCATATCATCAATGTGTCACGTTCTCTAGCCCTATGCTGGTGTAGGTTCAGTATAGTGAGGAGTTTGAATCATACAACATCCCAAAATACTGCTGTGTTCCTTGAGCTGCATGAAATGTTCAACGACTGTAGCACAATCTAATCTTGTTAAGATTCAACTTTGAATTTGTTGTTTGGGGTCTCTTAAGATTATCCGTGCCTGGTAATCAAATATTGTGCTTCTTCAGTGACTCTTGTATTCTAAATGGTGGGGAATAGTTTTATGTGAAGTTCTCTGCCAACTTCTGTGCACTCTCAGAACATTTGAAATCTCTTCTGACTGTAAGACTGTAGGTATGACTTTGCTTTGTCCAGTTGTTCCATGCTCCAGATATATCAAGATCAAGACCTTGGAGTCTCTTGCTTACAACATTTATTTCAAACAGTATGTCATGCACAACACTAACCACACAAATTGAACTTATGCATGTTCTGGTTACCATTCCTCTCGCCACGAACAGTTCCTGTCATAGATTACCCTCCTATGACAAACTGTGCATCATCTATCTTCCCAATTTGGGTTTGATAGTTATCGCCTCCACTCGACTTTCCCATTGTGGTTTCAGTGTCAGAAACCACTCAGTGGTTCAGTGTCAGAGAGGATGTTCCCAGACTTGCTTCAAAATTGCCATCGATGAGCTGATGCAGACAAAACTACATAGATGCTTTGAATTACATAAAAAGATCAGCAGCCTCACTAGAAGCTGATGTGCATCACTGACCACCAAGTTCAATGAATGAGAACTGCATGGACAAAAAAGCTCGAGGGTTTAACTCTTGGATCTGTGTCTGCACTCCTGTTCTTCCTTCATGTTGCGACCATTATCATAGCCTAACTTTAATGTCAGCTATGCGCATTCCGTCTCCAGCTTTTAAGAAGCACATTTGTTATCAGTCTCTGTAGTATCATCATGTCAATAAATTCTAGAAAATACTCTCGACAGTCATCATTGCATGGACATTTTCATAGGTTCTGTTTGTTGTTAACAAACGCACCATTAAAGTCATTTGTTCTGTATGGCTGATGTCAGGTGTGCAGTCCAGAATAACAGAGTAAATCTTGCTGACTTCAGATCTGCACAATCTTTGTTGATTTGTTGCCATTAACTGTGATCTCATTTTGAATTTTTCCAAGGTAGTGGGTGTGTACATTTCTTGGATGGTGACTCTTCGTAGATGCTTCTGGATACAGCATCAAACCAGCCATCAGCTCCACAATTTTAAGGAAGTCAAGTATCAGAGGGGTAGCCGTGTTAGTCTGGATCTGTAAAGCAGCAAGAATCCTGTGGCACCTATAGACTAACAGACTTTTTGGAGCATGATTTCGTGGGTGAATACCCACTTCGTCAACGCATGTAGTGAAAATTCCAGGGGCAGTATTATTATGCTAGCAAGCAAGCTAGAGAAACGAGGTTAGTTCAATCAGGAGGATGAGGCCCTGTTCTAGCAGTTGAGGTGTTGAAAACCAAGGGAGGAGAAGCTGTTCTGTAATTGGCAAGCATTCACAGTCTTGTTTAGTCCTGAGCTGATGGTGTCAAATTTGCAGATGAACTGAAGTTCAGCAGTTCTTGAAGTCTGGTCTGAAGTTTTTTTGCTGCACAGGCAGAAATCGTGGAAAAACAACATCGCTTACCTCATAACCTAAGTCGTGCAGAACGCAATGCCATCACAGCCTCAGAAACCACCCTGACATATCATCAAAGAGGCTGATAAAGGGACGTGCTGTTGTCATCATGACAGGTCTGACTACCAAAAGGAGGCCGCCAGACAACTCTCCAATACCAAATTTTACAGGCCACTTCCCTCAAATCCACTGAGGAATACACTAAGAAACTGCACCATCTGCTCAGGACACTCCCTACACTAACACCGGAACAATCAACATACCTTAGAGCCCGACCAGGCTTATTCTATCTACTATCCAGAATCTACAAACCCGAAATCCTGTACACCCCATCATCCGGCATTGGCACTCTCATTGAAGGACTTCTGGATATGTGGACTCTCTACTCAGACCCTATGCCACCAGCACTCCCAGCTATCTCCGTGACACCACTGATTTCCTGAGGAAACTACAATGCATTGGCACCCCCAGAAAACACCATCCTAGCCACATGGATGTAGAGCTCTCTACACAAACATCCCACACACAGATGGAATACAAGCTGTCAGGAACGTATCCCTGATGATGCCACAGCACAACTGGCTGCTGAGCTCTGTCCCTTTATACTCACACACAAACTATTCAAATTGGTGACAATATATATCTCCAGATCAGTGGCACTTCTATGGCACCCGCAGCCCCACAATATGCCAATATTTTTTAGGCTGACCTGGAACAATGCTTCCTCAGCTCTCGTCCACTCACGCCCCTTTCTACCTACGCTACATTGATGACACTTCATCATCTGGACCCATGGGAAAGACTCTAGAAATTCCACACGATTTCAACAATTCCACTCCCCACCATCCACTCAGCCTGGACCATCTACACGGGAGTCCACTTTCTAGACACCACAGTGCAGATAAGTGATGGTCACATTTACACCACCTTATATCGAAAACCTACTGACCGCTATGCCTACCTTCATGTCTCCAGCTTCCATCCTGGGCACATCACACAATCCATTGTCTACAGCCAAGCACTGAGGCAACCGCACTGTTCTAACCCTCAGACAGAGAACCAACACCTACAAAATCTCCACCAAGCATCTCAAAACTACAATACCCGACGAGAAATTAGGAAGCAGATCAACAGAGCCAGACATGTACCCAGAAGCCTCCTACTGGCGACAAACCCAAGAAAGAACCGAACCGACTCCATTGGCCATCACATACAGCTCCCAGCTAAAACCCCTCCAACGCATCATCAGGGATCTACAACCCATCCTGGACAATGATCCCACACTTTCACAGGTTTTGGGTGGCAGGCCAATCCTTGCCCACAGACAACCTGAAACATATTCTCACCAGCAACTGCACACCGTACCATAGTAACTCTAGCTCAGGAACCAATCCATGAGATGGAGATATGGATGCTGCAGTAGCTGCCAGGTCACCTGCACTCTGACTGATGGGAAGATGAGGCATCTCCTCACCACTCACATCCTCACTGGGGCCGGAAGGCTCACCGTGAACATTTGTGTCTGTGTATCTCAGGAGAGCTTCCTGCTTTCTTTCTTTTTCTGAATGCTGCCCCAGAGAGATGTTTTCTTCTTTCACTTATGACTGCTGTTCTGTGCCAGCTATAGTGGCTCTCACTCAATTGAAGGGGACAAATAGGCAGGCTGGATGCAGGGCCTAAGTGAGGGAAGATATCTGCATCTTAAGGCTCTGACTGACTCCTACTACTTCAGTTGAATGCCTGTTCTCCTGAAGTGGGTTCAGGGAAGCAGCAGGAAACAGGAAGCTCCCTGAGAAGCTGGTGTTAATCAGTCCAGGCTCCTGCTCGTGCTGCTTTCTGTTATTCTCTCACCTTTTCTCCTGCCTGCCTGTTATGTCTCTTGTGCCCTCTTTCTTCCAGCACAGCACTCCATCTCTGTGCATCTAGAGCAGAGAGAATACATATGCACCAGCAGCAGACAATTTTCTACATTCTGGGTCCTAATGGTGCCCCCTACAGTCTGGCACCTGAGGTGGCCACCTCAGTTTGCCTCATGGGAAGGCTCACTGCCTGGGAATCCACAAATCTATGCCATAGATGCGACCTGAAGCTGATATATATATATATATATGGGCCTGGAAGTAGTGTAGCTAATGTAGTTGTAAAGAACACGGCAGCACAGTGGCACCTTAGCATCACTTAAATGGATGCTGCCATTGATGGCAGAGGTTAAGAGATAAAGAATGGCAGCAGCAGATAGGGGAACAGTAGAAAGAGAAACGTGCTGGCTCAGCCATGTGTTTGAGAATTCTGATCAGGTGTCATCAATTTATAGCTCTTCTTCCAGGAGGCTTTTAGCAACTGATCGTGTATTTTGAATCAAATTTTAAAAAGAGGGGAAATGAGAGCAGACCGGGTTAACATAAATCAGAGCTGAACATATTTAACCAGTCGCTCAACACTGTCAGTTAAAACCCAATTACAAATTCAGCAAGCAACTCAGGGGCTGATTGACCACACAAAATCTCACAAACCTACACAATAGGAGGATCAGCATCCTGCACAGTAGTTCTTCCCCCGTACCCCAAAACCCATTAGCACATTCAAGGGTTCCTAATTCTTCGCAACTGTTCTGCCACCGATAAGAAAGAGAGAGGCTGGGCTCCCAAGAGCCTCTCTGTGAAGTTTAAATGCAACATTTTACAGAAGCAGTATTGTTTGCAACACTGACAACTCTATTTCAGTGCTTTAAAACACAGCCAGTACTCTCACATCTGTCACTAACTGGCTGACCCCAGAAAAGCACACATAAGCCACAAGACCCACAAAATGGTGAGTAGCCGCAGGGGCAAGGCAAATCAGTGTTCCCAGACCCTTCTTTACACTGGGCATGTGATTCTTGGGCACTTGGGGAGAGATTCCTGTCTGCACACTTTCCACAGGATGTGATCATTATGGAAAATATCTCACTATTGAGGGTGAGCTGGGAATCAAAGGAGAATCTTCTCCAAGTCGGAGGCTTCTGCCCTGACCCCTATGTGGCTCGCCTGTGTGCAGCAATGGTGTCACCCCCCTACCCCCACCCACATCACGGCAAAGTGGCGCAGGAAAGTTACCATTAATGGGGCAAGAAACAAAGCAGGTCTGCCAAAGAACCTGCGGCAGCGGTTCAGAGATCTGAGGGAGATTCCCATGAAGTGAGGGAGTCAATCAACAGCCTGTTCCACCGCTCAGATTAGGCATGTGGTGGGAGCCAAGCCTGCTTTTTGCAACCCTCCTGCCCCCAACAATTCACTTCAGCAATTCCCCAAATTAGATCCACTTACCAGGGGCTTCCTCTCCAGTTTGCGCTTTGCCAAGATCTGACTGCTGTGACTGGATAGGCTCCTCCAGGGTAGAAAAGAGCTCCTGGCTGCATGCATCTCTGGCTTCCGAGTCATCCTCTGCCTCTCGGTCCCCATCCCCCTCTTCATCCAAGATTGCTTCCTCCTGGCTCGGTCCATTCTCAACTGGCATGGAAGCCAACCAAGTATCCATAGGGGCCTTCCCAGTGGAGGTGAGGTCATCCAGCTCTCTGTAGAACCACCAGCTTGTGGGCACAGCACTGGAGCGGAAGTTTGCCTCCCGCGCCCTGTGGTAGGCGTTATGCAGCTCCTTCACTTTTACCCTGCACCGCAGTGTGTCCCAGTCATGGCCCCTTTCTATAATGCATCTAGAAATCTGTCCTTAGGTATCATGATTCTGATGGCTGGAGCGCACCTGGAACTGCACAGCCTTCTCTCCCCAAAATAAAGATGAAGTCCAGCAGCCCGGCATTGCTCCAAGCAGGGGATCACCTGGTGCATGCAGCAGGCATAGTCACCTGGAAAGATGCGCTGAGACCACTGCATGCATCACGGAGCAAACAGGGGAGGGGAGTCTGCTGCTGTCTGAACTTACAAGTCAGAATGCTGACACATTCTGCCCCCCAAAACACACGGTCTCTCCCCCCACATACACACAACACACTCCCTGTCATACTCCACCTCCCCCCATTTGAAAAGCACATTGCAGCCACTTGCACACTGAGATAGCTACCACAATGCACTGCTCTGTGTGGCACTGCAAGAGCTGCTAATGTGGCCATGCCAGTGCGCTTGCAGCTGACAGTGTAAACACACAGCAGCATTTTCCCTGCTGCGGTCTGTGAACACTGGTTTAAATCCTAGCACTCTATATCTGCAAGTGTAGCCAAGCCCTAAGTGTCTTGGCAGTGTGTACAGCTCGGGAGTTACAGCGCTCAAAGCTGTTTTACTGCGCACAAACTTGTCAGTGTAAACGGGGCCTTAGTGCACTGCAGAGAGGTACATCATACGTTGTGATAGGCATGTGCAGGATCTATGGTTCTTGAAAGGTGTGTTATGGGGGGTGCTGATCATTGTAACAGTGGAGCTATGTCTGCAGGTTTTGCGTTTGTTGTTCTGCCTGGGTCTGGTGCCCCTTTGAGTTGGTGTGTCCTGGTCTGTGGGGAGCTTGTGCTGGTTTGATCAGTATCTGGTGGTTAGATTTCACAGACTGTATGGCACTCCTCTCAGCGGCGGAGACCTTCTGGTGGATGTGATGTTTGCTAAGGATTTTGCAGTCCATGTAATGATCAAGAGTGTGGTTTCATCTGCTCTGTGGTGTCCACTACCAGGCCACTCCATCTTGAATGGTCCCTTTCAATATGTGCTAAACTACTTACACTAAACTACCTGTTCCACCTTGCATCTTGCTGTGATGTTGGGAGTTCCTTTCCCAGATCTGAAGAAGAGCTCTGTGTAGCTGAGAAGCTTGTCTCTCTCTCCAACAGAAACTGGTCCAACTTTGTCTCTCTAATATCCTGGGACTGACAGTTACAACTACACAGCGTACATCATGCATATGTTCTTCTAAATATTCAGAAGGAAATATATGTTTGAGAAATGACAAAGTACAGTACAAAGTTTCCTCAAGCCAGCCAATAAAGAGTTGGCACCTTATATCTCACTTCTGCCCTCCTAGGAAACACATTGCCACATATCTTGAAAAAATCAGCCCTGCCCGTGCCATCTCAAACACAGCAGGTGATTTTACAAGATAGTCCTCAATTCCGCGAACATTCCCAAGTGTGTTTAACTTTATTTATGTGGGTAATCCTGATGTGAGACTCTTTGCATGGGTAAAGTTAAGGACATGCATTTTTGTAGGATCAAGGCTTTAGTGTGGCTGCCTAGTTGAGGAATGGGACAGGCCTTTAGGGTATTTCACATCATTTATTTTGGTGAAGTGATGAGCTCAGATAGAGAGGCTATATTCATGTTTGCAGTGTCATGACATTTAAGATTGATGCAGCCACATTGTTACAGTATTTAGTTGCTTGATTAAGCACCCTTTTCTTCAGGCAAACTGCCATCATAGGATACAGCTCACCTTAGCAAATGCTTGATCATTCTCTGTCCCTTTCATCAGAAGGAATCAAACTAAACTACAAATAGCACCAAGGAGAAGAGATTTTTCACCAAGCGATGGCAGCCTGATGTGATGAATAAGAGGACAGAAAATAACTGAGCTGTTTTTTGGAGTCCTTTGTATGAACTCTTGGGCATAAATTCTGGGCTCGGATGCATGGGCAGACTCTGGCCCTATGCAGGCTCCTTAAAAAATGGCAACTATCTGATATCAGTCCATTCGACTTCCGCCACCCTCAGAAAGTTATATTACCTGCACATTTGAAAACATAAGTAATAAAAATGGTGGGTAGCATATATTAAGGGCTAGTTTGTGGTCTTTAAAGCCACAGCCCTGAGCGCAATGAGGTGCAGAGCTGCACCACCCTAGGAGAAGAACTGGGCTGCAAGGCAGCCAGAGGAAGCACAGTTTGCTCTATCCCTTACTGTGGTACACGTTGTTCTTCTAGTTTGTGCTAGTCCCATGCCACAGGCCAATATATGCAGGGAGTTTGTCATTAACCTGCTTTCTAACAATGGGTTTTTTGGACACTGAAAATCCTACCATCCAAATGAAACAGACAGGGTTTGGTTTGACTGTATCACTACACCCCATCCAGTGGGATGGCGAAGGGAAAGGGAACACATTGTCCCTTACTGAACAGACTGTTTGCCACAAGTACTAATTAAGTTGCAACCTTTCTAATTCCTGGTAACCAGACCCCTGAGACCCTGCCCCGTCTCGCCTCTTCCCCCAAGGCACAGCCCCTGTTCTGCTTCTTCCCTCAAGGCCCCACCCCCTTCTCCACATCTTCCCCCAAGGACCCATCCCCATTGCTCACTCCTCTCCCACCCTCCCCCTATCAAGGAGCCTGTCTGCAGGTGGGAGGTGGCCTTGGCTAAGTAGGGTCTGGCACAGGTTTATTACCCTGTGCCTCCCCCTGCCTTGCGGTAACTAGGTTTTTGTTTCAGGTGCCATTTAGGGTTGCCACGTCCCCAAAAACTGGGCACCTGGCAACCCTTAATGGCACCCAGACACAGACTGTCCGGGTAAAAACCAGTTGGGTGGCAACTCTGAGTGCAAGCCCTTATTGCCAGAGTGGGAATGCGGTGAGCTCATCTTGAGCGACTTGACCTATAAGGAGAGATCTTTCAAGAGTTGTTTTTTGAGGACCTCATCCCAAGAGATGCTGAGCACCCAGAACTCCGTCTGAAATCAATATGCATCATAAGTGCTCAATATCTTTCAAGATCAGACACCTTGGATTTGCACAGGCTTAGGAACTAGACTCACCCCAGGCTGAGGAGAAGAACGAACCCTTTTGTTGGTTTATTGATCTCTGGTAACAAGAAGTCCATGTGATGTATGGTCTAGATAAGACCTCTGAACCCCAAATGTTTGGACTGGTTGTCTCTCCTTCACCTAGTCTGGCCTTACATCAACCATTACTGAAGGCTTTGTCATAACACTAGGCGGTATGACAATACTTTTCAAATGCCCAACTACTGAGAGTCACAGTGCAATTTGCTGAAACCCACAGATTCTGCAGCCTCAAAATGGATTTCCCTTTCATGCCCCATAATGATGGTTTTGGTGCCTTATTGCTATGAATATGAAACTTGTAATAAATACTGGATACTTAATATTTCTTACTAATCCATAATCAGTTACCCAAACAATAACAGACAAGTTAGCTCATAGAATACAAGTTAGCTCATAGAATAAAAAACCGAGAATTTATAACTCATTCACCATTGTAACTCATTCACCATATTTTGTATGCTTGTTTTCAGACTCCATATAATGCTTTTCATTTTTTCTTTTTATAAAAGTCGTCATTTTTAAAAGATTTTTTTAAAATATCAGCACTACCTAAATCAATCATATGACCTACTCTGTTATTCTAACATGCACAAGCAACATGATAAAACAAGTTTGTATACACTAAGGAAGGGGGGGGGGAATGGTGAAAGAACATTAGTTTCAGTTCCCAAAAAGGTTATTTATTAGCACTGTGGGAAGGAATTACTTTAAAAAAATCAGGAAAACCTTTCAATGTTTGTGCTCCACTGAGTTTAGCAGTTTAGAGTAAGTGCTAAGCTAAGAAGAAATTCTTCTTACATTGTGGCTGCAAAATCTTGGGTAGATCAAAATGAGTAATTTTCCTTGCTCAGAAAACTGTGCTGAATATAGTACTGAATGAACCAAATGAATCTACCATATTTGATCAAGGCCCCCTATGTTACAGTCTGGAAAGACCTCTCCATTAAGCTTGAACTCTCAGGGTAAAATCCTGGACCCACTGAAGCAAAACTCCCACTGAGCACTAACTTCAGTGGAGTCAGGATTTCGCCCATGGTATTTTAAATCCATAGCAAGAAAATACCTTGGAATCAGTCCCAAGAGCCCTGGGAAATAAAATGAATGTATCAGTTGATACCACTGAAAGACACATTTGAGGATTCTATAGGGCACCAGAGCAAATGGACTGTGTTCCTTCAAACACAAAGAGTATACAAGAACAAATGGATATAAACTGTCCATTAATAAGTTTATGCTTGAAATTAGATGAAGGTTTCTAATCATCAGAGGAGTGAAGTTCTGGAACAATCTTCCAAAAGGAGAAGGGGGGGACGGGGGATGGGACTTAAGTTGCTTTAGATAGAGCTTGATAAATTTATAGAGTAGATGGTATGATCAGGTTGTCTACAATAGTATATGGTCCACGCACGATAGCTATTAGTAAGTATTTCCAATGGCTGGAGATGGGACACTTGATGGGAAGGGCTCTGAGTTACTACAGAGAATTCTTTCCCAGGTGTCTGGCTGGTGAGTCATGCCCACAAGCTCAGGGTCTAAGAGATCACTAAAGTTAAGATTTTGTCTCGGTTATTTTTAGTAAAAATCACGGACAGACTTTAGGAAATAAACAAAAATTCTCAGAAGGCCATGACCTGTCTGTGACTTTTACTAAAAGTATTGAGGGGAAGGAGTGGCTGACAGGGGATGACTGAAGCCTGAGGAGAGGGGATAAGAGCCCAAGTTCTGCTACAGGGAGGGAGAACCAGCACCTGGTGCAGGCGGGGACTGAGAACTCTGGGGTAACCCCATGGCAGCTCGGCACTCTTGGGTGCCTCCACCGCCCACAGTGGCTCAGAGCTCCAGGACCAGCAGCTCAGAGCTACAGGGACCCCCTCCTGCCCATGGCAACTGAGAGCTGCAGGGGCTCCCCGCAGCACTTGAGAGCTGACAGCTCCAGCTCCATCACCCCAGGTTTATGGTGGAAAATGTCACAGAGGTGTCTGGAAGTCAACTTCCATGACCTCTGTGACATTATCTTATCCTTACTGATGACCATATTTAGGGTTGAGAAAGAATTTTCCCCCAGATCAGATTGGCAGAGACCCTTGGTGTGTTTCGCCTTCCTCTGCAGCATAGGGTAGGGGCCACATGCTGGTGTGAACTAGAGTGAGTGGTGGATTCTTTGTCATTTGAAATCTTTAAATCAAGATTTGAGGACTTCAGGACTCAGCCAGAGTTTATGGGCATATTACAGGAGTGAATAAGTGAGGTTCTGCTGCCAGACTAGATGATCATGTTGGTCCGTTCTAGCTAGTCTATGAGTCTAATACAGGAGAATGCTGATCTATTCAAAGATTTGATTCCTAAAAAACCAGACTGATAACAAAATGTTTTGTTTGATTTGAAATGACATGTTTCATTAGTTTTCAGCATCCTGTAACTTTTTAAATTTTTAAAAATAAAATAGAAAGAAATTTCTAAACAAAATGTTCTTTTGAATTGACCAAATCAAGACAGACATTTAGTTTAGAAAATGTTGAAATTAAACATTTAGACTTTTTCAGGCTTTTTTGAGGGGGAGGAGTGTTTCTACTTGAACAATTGGGAGAAACATGATTTTATAAGGCATTTCACTTGGTACCGCATGCCATTTTGATTAAAAACTAGAATGATATAAAGTTAACATGGCACACATTAAATGGACTAAAAGCTGGCTAACTGATAGCTCTCAAAATGTAACTGTAAATGTGGAATCATCATTAAGCAAGTGTGTTTATGGGGTTGCCCTGTAGGTTGGCCCTATGCTATATAACATTTTTATCAATGACCTGGAAGAAAACAAAATCACAGTTTTGTGCAGATGACACAAAAATTGGAGGAGTGGTAAATAAAGAAGAGGAAGTCACTGAAATAGAGTGATCCAGATTGCTTGGTAAACCAGGTTCAAGTAAGCAATGTGTTTTAATGCGGGTAAATGTAATGTATACATCTAGGAACAAAGAATGTAGGCCATACTTACAGGATGGGAGGGGCTCTGTCCTGCGAAGCAGTGACTCTGAAAAAGACTGGGGGTCCTGGTGGATAATCAGCTGAACATGAGCTCCCAGGTTGATGTTACAGCCAACAGAGATAATGTGAGCCTTCGATGAATGAACAGAGGAATCTCAAGTAGAAGTTGAAAGGTTATTTTACCATTTTATTTGGCACTGGTGTGACCACTGGAATGCTGTGTCCAGTTCTGATGCCCACAATACAAGAAGGATGTTGATATTTTGGAAAGGTTCATAGAAGAGCCAGAAGAATGATTAAAGTATTAAAAATATGGTTTCTAGAGTCTCAAAGTGCTCCACTTATTTAGTTTAACAAAGAGAAGGTTAAGGGGTGACTTGATTACAGTCTACAAGTACATACATGGGGAACAAATATTTGATAATGGACTCTTCAACCTACCAGAGGAAGAGTAACACAATCCATTGAATCGTATAATCATAGAAGATTAGGATTGGAAGAAATCTCAAGAGGTAATCTAGTCCAGCTCCCTGCTCAAAGCATGACCAATGGCTGGAAGTTGAAAAAAATCAGATTGGAAGTAAGGTGTACATTTTCAACACTCATCCACTCCCAGTCTTTATTCAAGCCTAATTTAATGGGGTCCAGTTTGCAAATTAATTCTAGTTCTGCAGTTTCTCGCTGGAGTCTGTTTTTGAAGTTTTTTTGTTGAATAATTGCGACTTTTAGGTCTGTAATTGAGTGATCAGGGAGGTTGAAGTGTTCTCTGACTGTTTTTTGAATGTTATAATTCTTGACATCTGATTAGTGTCCATTTATTCTTTTGCATAGAGATTGTCCAGTTTGGCCAGTGTACATGGCAGAGGGGCATTGCTGGCACATGATGGCATATAGCACATTGGTAGATGTGCAGGTGAACGAGCCTCTGATAGTGTGGCTGATGTGATTAGGTCCTATGATAGTGTCCCCTGAATAGATATGTGGACAGAGTTGTCAACGGGCTTTGTTGCAAGGATAGCTTCCTGGGTTAGTGTTTTTTGTTGTGTGGTTGCTGGTGAATATTTGCTTCAGGTTGGAATGCTCGATTCATTTTTCGGTACCTACAACAATCAGATCCTTTTGCCTATGTTAAGTGCACTCTTGTTATCCCATATCTTATACAGCCTCTTGTGTGGTCTGTAAGGGAAGAAAAACGCTCACCAGCTGAGATAATCCTAAAACTGCCAGCCACAGATGCCTAAATATAATGTGGAGACAAGTACATCTGTTGAAGTATAAGTATTATGGAAATAGAACTGCTATCACACGCCACATAATCACATTTTCACCTGCTCATTCTGTAGACACCTGGAGCTTGTTGATGATTCACTTGATTGCAGTGTCTGCAGTTTCTCAGATAGATTTCTCTCTTCTCCTCCTCCCCCACCCCAGCAAGTTCCTCAGAGTCTTTATTTTTTTATTTTGAAATCTTTTTTAGTTACAGGTTTTTAAAGTGGATTTAGCGCTAGATTGGTAGAGTGCCTGGTTGACAGATCTGGGGAGTGAAGTCATCCATTTATTTGTAAATCAGATTCATCATGCACAGTGGCAGCACAAATACCCCCTACTGTGGCTAATGTAACTTAATTTTAACTTGGAGGAACCACCTCTGAGGACAACATAGCAGTGTAGTGTCCAGGACCCTGGCCTTTCAGTTAACACCACGTCAAGATTCCAATCTGGACTTGTTTATATCTAGGCTTGGAAGGATTAGATGTTGATTTCACCCTACACACACTAATTGACCAAAAAATATTTCCATCTATAATAACTGAAAATTTCAGGTAGGCAAAGCAAGAAAAGTGCTGCTATTAGAGTTTGATTGAAGGATATTTTACTTTGTATATTTTGCCATGTGATGTTGACAATTTATGTTTTAATGGTTATAAAGCTTTAACTTTTTTAATCTCAATAACTATTGTGTGACTCGCCCCCCTAATTTCCTGCAATTGTGAAAATTTAAATCCATAGAAATTAAAAAATGCTTGAAACCCATTATTTTGTGCAATAGTGAAAATTTAGAGGGATACAAATCTTAAAAATGCTTTAAAATAAACATTGATATCTATCAAAATTATGAAAAAAATATCATAAAATTCTGCCAAGCCTATTAAAATCAGTAGAATCACTGAAGTCATTGCCTCTCCCTCCCAGACAAATGGTTAAATTAACCCCTTGCCTGTTCACCACCACTGATGAAAGTTCCACAAATGCTGGCATTTTCTCAGGGGATAAGGGATATGTGCACTGATGAGAGGTTTTGGCATCATGTACTGAGTATGTTTATGCAGCAAACAAAAAGCTAACAACAATTACATATGAAGTTAGTAATAGTAACTGTTAGATGAATAAGATTTTTTTTCTCCTAATTGAGGTGGTAACATTTTTTTATACCATGAGAACCTAAATTCAGTGATGAAATTCATCAGTCCTATTATTCACACTTTCGGAGTGAGACTTTCTCCTTGTCAGTGATTTTAAGTTTATTCTCACTCCTCCTTCCTAACTTCTGCTATTTTGGTTCCTTTTGCATTTCAACAGAAAGATTTTCCTTTCAGTATTTTGGAATCTCAGTGTTGCATCTGGGTATTTTGCCATTTACCAAATCTCATCTGGTAGGACATAATGACTATCCCTGGATTCCGTGACTTTTTCTTCCATCTAGATGAAGGTTTGGTTGTTCATTCCATTTTATATTTCTTTGATTATCTCATAGTTAGATTCACAACTTTCAACTCAATAACCCACTCACTGAGTAGTACTATCATTGTAATTACTTTAGGCTGTTCCACTTCAAAATACTGAGATTTTCTTTTCTATATGAACCTATTACTTAAAAAATAAATGAAATCCTGATGGAAATTGCTTTACTTTTGATAAAAATGGGTCATTTTACAGACAAATCTTGCTGATAAAATGAATGTTGTTCAATTTAGTTCTGCTTACCATCTAATGGAATGCTCCCAGACATGTTTTTAAACTGTAATGGTTTCCTCTCTTTAACTGAAGTTTTCAGTGGATTGCACATTTAATTAAGTATGGTGTGTGTAAACAGGTTGGGACTCACCAGCTGGCAGCGCCTTCTGCTGGTGATTTCGGGAATTAGCTCAATTCCAGTGGAGCGCCCCCTCCTGGTGGTGTCCCATCCATTGTGCTGCCCTCTGCTCTCCGCTGCTGTCGCTGGACCCACGTTGCTCCCTGCTCAGCAGCATCCTCTTCGAGGCCACTGCCCTCCGGCAGTGTCCCTTAGTCCATCTGGACCCCCTTCCGGGGATCGGAGATCAGCAGTCCTCCACTCCAGCCACCATGTACAACCACACATCCCAATGTCTAATCTCTCTTGTCAGGGATCGGACGTAGTCTATAATGGCCACTCCCTACAGCCAATGGCTGGATGTATTGCAAGGAGGAAGGGGGGGACCCAGGCCCACCCTCTACTCTGGGTCCTGGCCCAGGGACCCTCTGGCATCAGCCTCACTGTCCTCTTTCTTTCCCCTCCTCTGTCTGTTTCCCTGGGCCACTTCCCCTACAGCCCCTTGCGCCCGCTAGGCCCTTCCCTTCAGGGTCTGCAGCCTGGCGGCTATGGGCTAGAGCCTTCTAGCCTCCCTGAGCCTGCGCTGCGCTGTCCACGGTGCTAGTCTCCCCCTTGGAGACTGACCTTCCCCTCTCAAAGGCCTGGGACAGACTGACCACTCCTGCTCTGGGCAGCTTTTCTATATGGGTGAGCCTAGCCCTGATTGGTTCCCTCCAATCTGGGCCCTGATTGGCTCCCCATAAGCCCTTTTCTGGTTGGCTCCCCGGCTGCGCAGGCTCCCTGGCCTGCCACAGCCCATCCTCCCAGGGAGTGGGACAGTCCACCCCACTACAGTGTGGCACTGGGACTATTGCTTATCAGTTCCAGCATTTACAACATGTCATCAGCCAACTTTGGAGCATTCAATGAGTCTATTTAATAGTAAGTAAGTCACAATTTCAAATGTAATGAAATAAAAAGGAGGTTCTAGGAAGAAATTACTTGTTGCCAGGAAAATAGTTGTGAAAGATTGAGACTGGTTCCTGGGATGGAGAGAAAGAGAGAGAAAGGGAGTGTCCAAGGAGACCAAACAAAGGAGAGACAAACTGAGAGACTCTTCCTCCTCTATTGTACAAAATATAAGGTAATACATGAAAGATACTTATTCAAGAATAAAAGGTTTCCCACTAAAACATGAGGAACAAAATCGCTGTATAACCTTGGAAGAAGACTACAGAAACAGACTCACAATATCACCATCCTGGCCTCAAGTGAGAAATGGGCACTAATAACTAAATGGACACATGGTGTGAAAAAATACATTACACTCCAAAACCTTCCTTGAATGCGCCTTATTAGTTATGCAACACTTCTGTAACTTCTCACCTCAATAAAAGTGATCATAATTTTATTGAGCAGGGGGGAGGGAGAGAAAGATAAACGCATGCAAGGCATCTTTTAGAACTGGGCAAAATATTCATAATGCAATTTTTTTTTCATTTAAATGAACATGTTTTTGAGAACTCAAAATATTCAAGAGCTGAAGAACTCAAAAATGGCCAGATGGATTTCGCAAAACCAAAAAACAACAATCCCCCTACCCCCAAGTTTTAGAAGAGATCAAACATGGAGAATTTCAACCCATAAGGGTTTTGTTGGAGAACATTATGAACAGCTGAACTAGAAGGGTTATCATGGAGTGTTTACATATATTCCCAGTTGCCAAAGAGGAATACTAGAAATGCAAAGAGATTTTGATTGTAGCAGTAGTTAAAGATGCCAAACACTCCTCAACAAAAGCTTTCCAGCATAATCAAATTAAGATCTGTCAGGATGGGTATTTTAATATTCAGGATGTAGTCGTCAAAGACCAGGATAACAACAATATTGAACAAATACTTCCTGAATACATTTGCAAGAGAACGAGAGAGAACATTACAAATATCTCATTTAATTGTATCCATGCATTTGTTATCAAACAAATGGTTTTGAGTCGGAGTGACTCAAGGCAAGCCTATCAAAAAGAACAAGTTCAGCTGCACAGTGCTGCAAAAATGCTTGTGGCAGAAGACTAGAGACTGGTGACCAAGGGAGGGCAGCTTCCTCAGCAACCAGCCAACAAAAGTGGAGCTCCCTGAAAATCAGAAGGACTAGAAACCTCACCACCTTAAGAAGGAATGTAAAACACAGTTATTTTACTTAGTGTGGGAGGTCACGAGCCTCAAACCCAGGTCCACAAGCAATGCTCGGGCCACCCAGCAGCTCCTGAGTAACCAGAGAAGGAACCAGCCAACAACTAGTGTGCAGAGGGCTCCAGCCCCCATCCCTAAAACTCCTGATTGGAGAAAACATCCAGAACCCCCCAACTGGCGGAGGAGCTCTGTATAAAATAGGGAAGTAGCACAGGAAATTGTCTGAGCAACTAGAGGAATCCCTGGCTGGCTGCTATCTCCTGCTTATGTGTCTCCTGAGTCCTGCATTCCTTCCTGCTCCCAGTTCCTGCCTCTCCACCTGCTCCTGGTTCCTGTCCTCCTATCCCAGACTCCCATCTATTTCCAGTTCCTGCTGTCCTGCCTTCCTCCAGGTCCCTGCCGCTATGCCATGCCCCTGACGCTGTATCCTGCTCTGGCCCCTGGCTTGGTACCTGAGTGTGGCTCTGATCTTCACTTTGAAGCTGATGCTGTCGTCAGTTCTGACCATGAGGCCTGACCACCCATGCACTGGTTGTTGTACTTAGCTTTTCTATGATAATAAAGACGCACAGAAGAGTTGGGGAGGAGGGAACAAACCATATTTCTTACGTATACATTTGATAGATGCTTTAGTCAGGGGATCAAATAGGTGCTGGAGATAGGTAGAAGCTAGACAGAGAGCCATGCACCTAAAGTAAAATTAAATTTTAAAAGGGAAGTGAAGAAATCTGGACTTGTATCAGACAGTTTCTCATAAGCACAGATTCTTTAGACTGATACTCTCATCTTAAGCAGGTAAAATAATCAGAACTCCCTCACAAAAGTAGTACTGGCCAAAGGTGTTAGACCATAGAATCATAGAACTGGAAGAGACCTTGAGAGATCATCCAGTCCAGTCCTCTCTACTCAAGGCTGGACTAAGTATTATCTACACCATCCCTGACAGGTGTTTGTCCAACCTGCTCTGAAAAATCCCCAACGATGGAGATTCCACAACTTCCCTAGACAATTTGCTCCAGTGCTTAATGACTCTGACAGGAAGTTTTTCCTAATGTCCAACGTAAACCACCCTTGCTGCAGTTTCAGCCCATTACTTCTTGTCCTATCCTCAGAGGTTAACAAGAACAATTTTTCTCCCTCCTCCTTGTAACCACCTTTTATGTACTTGAAAACTGTTTTCATGTCCCCTCTCAGTCTTCTCTTCTCCAGACTAAACAAACCCAATTTTTTCAATCTTCCCTCATAGGTCATGTTTCTCTAGACCATTAATCATTTTTGTTGCTCTTCTCTGGACTTTCTCCAATTTGTCCACATCTTTCCTGAAATGTGGTGCCCAGAACTGGACACAATACTCCAGTTGAGGCCTAATCAGCATGGAGTAGAGCGGAAGAATTACTTCTCGTGTCTTGCTTACAATACTCCTGCTAATAGATCCCAGAATGAGTTTACCTTTTTTTTGCAACCAGTTTTACACTGTTAGTCCATATTTAGCTTGTGATCTACCCCCAGATAAATCTTTTTGCAGGACGTCGTTAGCAGTCATTTCCCCATTTTGCTATCTGTGCAACTGATTTCAAAGCCTTCCCCAGCGAGGTAACTTTGCATTGTGTCTTATATTGAAATTTCATCCTATTTTACATTCAGACCATTTTCTCCAGTTTTTGTCAGAATGGATTTTGAATAAACTCTATCGCACTCCAAAGCACTTCCAAGCTCCTCCCTTGGTATCGTCGCAAAACTTGTAAGTGTACTCTCTATGCCTTATGGGTAAAATCAGGAGTGGCAACCTTTCCCAAGTCGTCCGCGAGTCTGTTTATTCAAAGAAGTTGGGGAGGTGCAGTGGTTTTGAGCATTGACTTGTTGAGTTCAATTACTTTGAGGGGGCCCTTAGGGATCGGGCAAAATGCGAGTACTTGGTCCTTGCTAGTCGAAGGCAGGGGCTGGACTCAGGGTCCCTTCCAGTTCTATGAGATAGGTATTCTCCATATTATTCCTTAATGCAGTTTCTTTTAGAAAGGTCCCTGAATTTGATGTCATTTGTCCTTTTCTTATACATGATTTACATCCATTTACTAAACATCCAGTTCTCCAGTTTAGAAATATTTTGAAAATTTTAAGAAGGCTTCCTATCCTCCAATTAAATTTAAAATGCAGACCACCCCTCCCACCTTCCCGACCGGTGGCCAGCCCAGGCAGTGTAAACTTTAAAACAGCTCATGCTACTTTCTAGGCCATAGGTTTGCCTTGATCTAAATCATTGATGAAGATATTGAACAGAACGCGACCCAGAACCGATCCCTGTGGACCCCCACTCATTATGCCCTTCCAGCATGACTGTGAACCACCATGATAAACTACTCTTGGGAATGATTTTCCAACCAGTTATGCACCCACTTATAGTAGCTCCACTAGGTTGTATTTTCCCTAGTTTGTTTATGAGAAAACGTCATGCGAGACAGTATCAAAAGCCTTACTAAAGTCAAGATATACCACATCTACTGGCTCCCCCCCACCACAAGGCTTGTTACCCTGTCAAAAAAAGCTATATTAGGTTGGTTTGACATGCTTTATTCTTGACAAATCCATGCTGACTGTTATTTATCACCTTATTATCTTCTAGGTGTTTGCCAAATTGATTGCTTAATTATTTGCTCCATTATCTTTCAGGGTACAGAAGTTAAGCTGACTGGTCTGTAATTCCCTGGGTTGTCCTTATTCCCCTTTTTCTGGATGGGCACTATATTTACCTTTTTCCAGCCTTCTGGAATATCTCCCATCTTCCATGACTTTTCAAAGATAATTGCTAATGGCTCAGATATCTCCTCAGTCAGCTCCTTGAGTATTCTAGGATGCATTTCATCAGGCCCTGGTGAAGACATCTAACTTGTCTAAGTCATTTTTTATTTGTTCTTTCCCTATTTTAGACTCTGATCCTACCTCATTATCACTGGTATTCACTATGTTAGACATCCAATCGCCACCAACCTTCTTGGTGAAAACCGAAACAAAGAAGTCATTATGCACCTTTGCAATTTCCACGTTTTCTGTTATTGTCTTTCCCCCCTCATTGAGTAATGGGCCTACTCTGTCCTTGGTCTTCCTCTTCCTTCTAATGTTTTTGTAGAACTGACATCAAAGCTGATCAAACCCCTGTATTTTTTTTAATTCTGAACCTAGATACTATGATAACCCTCACATACTAAATAACATAGATGAATAGATTGATTAGATATTTTTTGATCATGGTGGAAATAGCTAAGAGAGCAGCAGTCTTGGCTTCTACAAGTAAAGGTGTAGCTGCAAAATCCTAGGTCAGGAATAACAAACTTCAGGCTCAAACTGGTGCCCAGTGTGTAATCAATTGTCCCAAATGTAGTGGGGAATGGAGCTCAAGCCTCTTTGAAGGTTGTGTTTCAGAAAGTGGTCAGCATGATGCAGCATGTGACATGACTCATCACTATTCCAAAATGTAAGAGTGTGTTTTGGTGGAAGGGGAGAAAACTTCAGACAGTGAGAAGGATGAATTAGGGAGGGCAAATGGAAGAGAATGGAGTAGGGGGAGATGGACAGAACTAGGAAAGAAAGAAATGGAGAAAGAGATAGAAGGTGAGCAAAAAGAACAAAGGGAACTGAGAAGGTGCCATGAGAAGCAGATAATGTTTGTCACTTGAGGCTGTGCTCAGATGTTCTTTGTGGCCTCTGTACACACAAAAGCCTAGTTTCACCATCATTGTACAAGACATAAGGTCTGGGTAGCTAAAGGCCCTCTAGAGTACAGATGTGTAAGTCAGATGATTGTATGCATTTACATTAAATCCTTGAGGATACAGTGGGTGCAGCTGAAATTCCCTATGTGCCTTTTCCCAATAGGTGAGAAATTACTGGTTCTAGTGATATCTCCCACTGTAAACAGAGTAGAACTTCAGAGTTATGAACATCTCGGGAATGGAGGTTGTTCATAACTCTGAAATGTTTGTAACTCTGAACAAAACATTATGGTTGTTCTTTCAAAAGTTTACAGCTGAACATTGACTTAATACAGCTTTGAAAGTTTACTATGCAGAAGAAAAAAACTGCTTTTAGCCATCTTATTTTAAATGAAACAAACACAGAAATAGTTTCCTTAACTTGTCATATCTTTTTTTTTAAACGTTCCCTTTATATTTTTAGTAATTTATATTTAACGCAGTACTGTACTGTATTTGCATTTTTCAGGGGCGGGGGAGAAGTCTCTGCTGCTGCCCGATTGCGTACTTCTGGTTCTAAATGAAGTGTGTGGTTGACTGGTCGGTTAGTAACTCTGGTGTTCATAACTCTGAGGTTCTATTGTATAAGGAATACCAGTTCAAAGCAGCAATATCTCACGTACCATTAAAAAGATGAGATATAAACTTTTTAATTGTGCCCATTTTTTACCCTTTCCTAATTATGCAAGCTGGAAAGATGTGGCAATAAATGTTCAATGTAGCTGCTAAAACAATAACAACAACAAAAAAGAAAGTATGCATGGCTGTGAATGTTTGACACATCTCAAGACTCTTCTTCTGCTTGAAGATATGCTCTTCTCTAGTGACTGTACCAAGACTCTTGTTGTACGTATATTTTTCAAAATACAGAATTTAGCCAGAGCATTGATCTTTCAAGTGAGCAGCTTCATGACATTTATATACTTTCACGACACCTACATATAGATTTCTACACCATCATAGTATTTCTGCTTTCAAATTGGAAGTACTGGGATTGTCTATTACTGTAGACTGGGATTGTCTATTACTGTATACTGCTTTCAGAGTATCACAGCTAGGATATGAACATGAGACAAACACTTTTCCTGTAAAAATGTCAGTACATTATTCATTAGTAAATTTCCTGCAGCAGTCTGTGATGGGGGCCATCACAATCAGAATATGTCAAACCCAGGGAGAATACTGCTTGATTGACCATATGACTCTGTGTTGTGGATTTATTCAGATGAAAAGGACAAATGAAGTGATCTCTCATCAATTTGCTAAGATAGTATAACAAAAAGAGATTAGACATGATGGGCTAAATCCTGGTGTTGCTGAAGTCAATCGGATTGTTGCTATTAACTGCAGTAGGACCAAGATTTGGGCCTATAACTTGAAAAGAGAACAGAGAAATTTCACTACAGACATGTCCATTTTCAAATAAAATGGTTATCCTGTACTTTCCCAGAAAAGTTTGTCAGTGCACCCTAGTTCTCTATATCCTCCCTTAAATTTGGCATACAGACTGAATCACAAAGCAGATGAATGAAATCTGCTGAGAGATGTCTGGTAATTATTATGTTTTTAAAGAATACCCTAAGAGTAAAGTTTATTTTCTTTGTGTTACAATGAAAATGGCATATAGTCTGGACATGTTAATGCAATGGAAGAGGGCAGTTTTAGTTTTAACTTTAGAATTCTGTATTACTTTGGACCTTTACTCAATCCCTTCCTTGTCAGGCTGTGCAAATGCAGTACAAATTCTATTACTTTTAAAGAGGACTTTATAGTTACCAAAGGATTCTCTTTATTAGCCCTTCAAAGTTGAGTCTGTGCTAGTTCTGAGTGGAAAGGAAATTATCCTAATGTAAGCGTAATGAATACATACTTTAGCACTTACAAAAGTTGCCTTTAAAGGTTGAAAATGACATCTCTATTTCTCTCACCGGCTGCCTCTCTCTCAATTTCACTCAATACTACCCAGGTATTTAGTTCCTATCCTTTTCAATGTGATCCGATTCAAATTAGATTTTCACAGATGGAATAAGAATAAGTAGGCTGCTTTAATCAACACAGGTGGCAAGTTCAGAGGAAGCAATTCAATGCTAATGAAAGGCAAGTGACTGTCAACAGTGGAGTCCTCAGCTTTTGTTTTATCCAAGTTTAGTAGCATAACTGTATTAACATAAGCTTTTTCCACACAGCTCTGCCATTCCATTAGACTTCACCCAATATAAAGACTGATCGCTCTGAATTCTCAGGTGTGAAAGGGTAATTTTATCCCCATGGTCCTTCATTTCTTAGCAGAGCAGTGTGTGAAGTTTTTAGCAAGTGTGTATGTTCATACAGAGCCACTCAACTGAGGGTGGTCTGATATATCACTGCATTTGTCCACATACAAGTTTAACTGATCTCAACATCTTCAATTTAGCTCATCAGTACCAAATGTTGACAAAGAAGATATTCTGGATGGAAATATTTTAATTAACTAATTTTCACAAACATTTGCCTCCTTTACATGTTTTTTCTTAGCTGTATAATTAATAGCATACAGAGAGAAATAAAAGTTCCTTCCACTTTGTACCAGAATAGAAGTGAGAAGGAACTGGCAAAGAACAACATGTACCTGAATATATAGCAGAAGTAGCTTTTAAGCCACAGGGTGGTTTTGCTGCTTTATTTTGAACAAGTTCCAGTCCTCTTAGTGATGGTGAAAATTTAAACTCAAATTAAGCCCTCAAATTATAACAGATCTAAATTTGGCCCTCAAACCACAGGAGTTTACAATCTCTTCTCCTTATACCTGTATGACTACCACTGAGAGTTTTCTTTTAAGATACCTATGATAGGCCAGCTGCTAATTTGTATTGTAAGATATGTAGTGCCACAATGGAAGTAACCTCTCTTTTCTCTATTTTTTCAAGCTTAATATTTCATAGAAATTAGAGATGGACTTAGTGGGCCATCTTGTCCAACTGTCTACTAACATGTGACTATTCTGTACATGACTATATTCCTCAGTACTTGACCCAATTTAAATGTCTCAAGCATTGGACCTACTGCCACTTATTTTGGGGAACTATTCCATGCTCCTTCAGATCTCCCATGGGGAATTTTTACCTGAACTAACATCTGCAACCTGGACCTATATGATTTGCCCTGTCCATTCTCTCACCATCTCTACCTACCTACCACCAAAACCTTCATGTTTCCCATTGGAAATTTTCTTCAACTTGTTCTCTAAATGTGGAGTATCAAGGTTGGAGGGGAACTCAAGAGGTCATTTAGTCCAACCCCCTGCTCAAAGGGGGACTGATCCCCAGACAGATTTTTGCCACAGATCCCTAAATGGCCTTCTCAAGGATTGAACTTGCAATCCTGCATTTAGCAGGCCAGTCCTCAAACCACTGAGCTATCCATTCCCCCCCTTGATACTCTTCCAAACTCAAACACTTAACATTTCAAAGTGAGCTGCAGTTTCTTCAGTTTGTCAACAGTTCTAAAGAATTACACTCATGCCTACAAAGAGAAATATTGCAGTGACTTCAGCATGAAAAGTGCTCTCTTTTAAAAGGTTTAACATTATGAAACCATTTAATCCACCCTCACAGTGCTCCCGTTGTAAAGGCTTGTGAAGTACGATACCAAAGAATGGAGAGCTTTAAATACAGGCATTTATGAATGGCTGTGAAGCAAGAGATATTTGTGGAAGAGGAGGAGCAGTTATTGCTTGCCCAGAATCTCACTTGTTAATTCATGTCTTCGAGAACATGTAATTTTCATTTTTAAATGAATCATATAATCAGGAAGACACTTTGTTTTCCGCTGAAAGTTTTCTCTGCTTTTTCCCTGAGAGAGAACCAGAATGATCAAAGGACACATTGTGGTCTCTGGAAAATGAGGATGTTTTGTTTTGTTTTTTTAAATCAAACACAGCACACTGTCTACTGGCAGGAAGGCAGCAAGTAACAAAATGTGGGACTAAAACATGAAATTTAAGAAAGCAAAACACCTTAAGACTCATTAAGCACAACACAGATGTCACTCAGTGAGAGACTTATCAACCTTTTTGAAGCACATTGCTTTTAACTGATCTCCCCTTCTGACTTCAACAGTGATACATGGAATAACTTATAAAACAACTCATTTTCTCACCAACCTTCTTTACATTTCAGTTTGTTCAGGAAGCAAAGATTACTTTAGAGGTCTTAGCTCTCTAGATAAGTTTGTATTCAGAATTCCCCATTACCAGTTATGTCTGTGGAATAATTTTAACACAGTGTGTGACACACAAAAGCAGAATGAATAATTCCATCTTTTTAGTCACACCCGATTGCCAGTTTGCATTGTATTGTTCACTGCAAGCTTTGGCTCCCCAACTGACCATTTTACCTTGTAACACCTCAAGATCTATCTCTGTTCATAGCTCCAGAGTAATCAATTAAAATCCACTATCAGACTCTGACTCACCAAAGCACTCACAACCCTGAAGTCCAATTAAAGTCAATGGGATTTAAGCATGTGCTTCAGTGCTTTGCTGAACAGGGATGCTTTAGAGAATCAGGCCCTTAATGAAGAATAATTTACTATCAAAATATCAGCTGGATCTGTGACAAAACCAGATGTTGTGCAGATGGACCACTAAAGGCAATATTCAGCTCTCTGATTTGTGAGGCAGATCTCATCTCCGATTCTCAGCCATCTTATTACAACTGCAATACATAAATTTGTGACCATGGAGGTTTTGTGTATGTCGAGAGAACAGAATATCAGAGTCAACATCCGTCTTGTGGCTCTGAAAATGGAACTTTGTTTTTCATTTATGAATGACATTATGGCAAGTGCAGGTTACATGCATATTATTCTCATAAGTGTTATCTGGACTTGCTCTCAAATATATTACAAGAAAATATACCTTGGTCTCACTTGCACAAATCTTGAGCTTTCTACGCTGACCATCCCATAATGGATCACAGAATTCTGTTTTGGAGGATTTTTGCTATTGTGCTGTAAGGTGCTGCCTGTGAAAGGAAAATGGTCATGATATTGGGTGAGTGTAAACACAAAAAAACCCTTTGGGGAAGGAGGCAGTTCTGTGGGCTCTGGTGGGAATAAGGAAGCCACCAGAATTGAAAGCATCAGAGAACAAAGAGGTGGGTTAAATCCACTGTACTTCTTACACCAAATGAGAAAGGGCATGGCAAGGAATCATCCTGCCACTCTGACAATGACTCAGTGAGTGGCTTTGAGAAAGTCATAGAATTGTTTGTGCTTCAGATTCCCATCCTGGACTATGGGAATACTACTATTTACAATATCCACTTCAGAGGGACCTTCGGAGGCTAAAATCAGTTAGGGCCTAGTCCTGCTCCTTCACCCTCAACACAGTGCAATGCAGGAGGTTCTACAGTGAAAAGAGGGTAAGGATATGGGGAGCCTGCCCAAAGGCATGCATCCTTTGCATGTTCTGGAAGATTGCTCTTTGAGGGCTCCCATGCAGCTGAGTTTGAGGTGGGGCACAGGCAGACTAGGGAAGGAGCTGGAATGAGGCCAGTTGATCCTGTGTTCTGCAGATCCACCAACCAAAGTTGCCAAAGGAGCAGGAAGCACAAGGCTAGCAGAAGCCTTTCCCCAGGTGGTCTTGTCCCCAAAAAAGGAAAAGTGCCACAGACTCCATGAAGTCCAGTGGGGACTTTACTTAAAACATCAAAGGTCTCAGATTAGAGTGATAGGTCTTAAACCGAAGATAAGAGATAGTCCCAGAGCTGAGGGGAAGCCATGGTGCAGATCCACTATTACAGTCTGCAGGAAGGATTCCTTCCTCCTCCACTCCCCTGGGAACTCCCAACATCAAGCTCAGCTATTCAGACTAAGCATGGGGGTCAGAATTTATCCCTTAGTGCCATATAGCACTTTGAGACTCTCTCATGAAAGATGCTGAAAAGTACAACATTATTATATTTTTGTTAGATAAACACACTCTGAATTAAAATACATTTTTCCAGAGTGAAAATACCTATTTGAATAATGAGGTAGAGCTTTTTTTCTGTCAGATGGAAAGCATTTTTTCCAATGTATAAATAAAACAGAAATTATGTGGAATAACTTCTGTTGCTCACCATAACTGAGGATTGTCCACATACCATTTGTCTGTTTTTCATTCCTTCATTGCTAATGCTCTTTAGCCAGTTATATAATGGACAAAAATATACTTTACTAAAAATGACATAAAATTTGTACTTTTTATTCGCAAAGTGCGTCGTTAGAAACTAGATCAATAAACATTGAGTCTGTCCATGTCATATCATGTCCATACTCAAATGCTCATGCTCCCCCATGTGACTCATTCATGGAAATGAACGAGTCACACATCAGAGGGACTTGCTATTCTGTACTGCACTTGTTTTGGAGTATCAGGATGCCCCATGCTGTTTCAAAACATGCATTGTGCTGAACCATGTATTTTGTGGTGTCTGTCACACAAGAAACTTCCATGTCTAGCATTTTATTAGAGGGTAATTCCCTTTTATTACCCAGACGGTAATAATTGCTGCCTGTACTACAGACAAACCAATGGGTAAAACACTAGGAAATCAATCCTGTCCTCTCATATCACTTGTAATATTGGCTTCTTTACATAGATGCACAAGCATGCCAGATGAATTGACAGTATATATGTCAATATCTGTCAGGGATGGTCTAGATAATACTGAGTTCTGCCAGGAGTGTAGGAGACTGGACTAGATGACCTGTTAAGGTCCCTTCCAGTCCTACGATTCTATGATTCTCTATTGCCTGTAGCAAAAGTTATACTGTACTTTAAAACAGGATCAAATGTAGGCGAATTACTACCTGATAATTCAGCCTTTTGTGATTTTTTTCTTTAATTAAGTAAAGCTAAGTTTCAGAACTGAATTCTTCCCTATACTCTTTTCTAGCAAATAAAAACAGATTCATTCTAACATATAATTCTAAAAGCTTGTCTACTTATCCATTTTCATTTTCTAAAATAAAAGAAATACAATTGCTATCACACCAAGAAAATAAATGTCATTTACAAATTACTTAAAACATCAAATATAATCTGAAGTAGATATATGGAGGGGATAATTATAAAAGACAGGCCATTCAGATTTTTCATGAGTCACTGTTAATCATCTCTCTGCAGATATAATTTGATTGAGGCATTAATGGAAGCCTATTTTACAACAACTGATTTTTTTTATTTGATTTAAGGTGTAATGAAAATAGAATTTTCCAGTCTGAGAGGGAATCATACGTTAAGATGACTAAAGAAAGTCTAATGAGAATGGAGTTGGCACTTCTCTAGTGATGTACAAATCCAATTTAAATCAAAGCTTACTAACCAGAGTTCTTTTTCATGTACATTTCTGATGCATAAAACTCATGAAAAAAATTCTCTAATGTCTTGGAAAATACTACAGTGAAATGGCTGAAAATGTAGAACTAATGTCATCAATTTATGCTGTAAATTAAATCAAAGATTTTAGATTATGCACAATCATTCACAATCAGATTTTAAACTCAAGTTGTGTGTGTGTAGTGCAGGAAATTTTCATAGTGTGTGTATCCTGGACGTAAATCTGAACCAAATGCAGGACTGAACATACATGAATCTGAATCCAGACTTTACAACACAACTCATCTCCAATATAAGAAACTGATTTCCCAAAAAGCATACAGCATTTTTCAGATTGATGGCATACTTTGCATTCATTTGGATGTAATATCTGTAGTTATTGTACTATGTAAGTATATATCATTATTATCAGCTTAACTGAGTGTAACTCCACTAAATAAATCACTGCAATAGTTCCAAACCCCACATTACCAAAGATTGGAAGGATATAAAGTAAAATTTTATCTTGCAGCAGAGACACATAATTCCATTAATTCTACTGAAGATTAAGGACTAACTGAACTAGGAGGATTTATTGGTTAAATCAAACTAATGCCCCATGCTGACTGAGAAAAAAATAAATCAGGAGGTGATGTTTTTTGAAAAATAAAAGATTATTACCTAATATTACAGTAGCAGTTAATTAAAATGTTGGCAGTTCTTGACATGCTTCAAAAGTTCAAATGAAATTGTCTGGTTGCTGAAAAGTATGCTTGTATTTGCATCATTTTTATTCCTATGGTGTCTAGCTTGCACACAATCACAAAGTGCCTATAGATATCTGGTATACTGAACCTAGACTTTTCCCTTTTAAAATTAGGTTTGCAACTCCAGGGACATTTTCTGTATGAATTTGTTAGGGGAGGTGGTATAAGATACTGCCATCTCATGCAGAATCTTTAGGTGGGTTGCACAATTAGTTTAAAACGATAAAGAAGTTCTCCCATATCCTTATTGCCGTTGACAAGTACTATTGCTCTTTCAGTATGTATCTGACTTGAGAGCAACATCAGCACCAATACTAAAACACATCACTTCCTGTGAGTGTTCCTACTCTCACTGGTACTCACATGTCCCTTATCATCACAGTATCTGAGCACCTCACAGTCACTAATGGACTTTATCTTCATAACACACCAGAAAAGTAGAAGAACTTTATCCTTCATTTTATAAATGGGGCACTGAGGCACAGAATAAAATAAGTGACCTGTCCAAGATCACACAAGACATCTGTGACTGAGCCAAGTCTTCAACTCAAGTCTCTTGTATCCAGAGTCCTATCCTATAGAACATTGTTAATATGGCTCTGCACCTAGGATATCATTTCAGAGACAAAACAGTCAGTAGCCTTACCAATTGGCTACATCTTGTGACATGCCCTTCAACCACAAGTAATGAATAAAGGAGAGGTTTACATTGTGTTTGAGAAAGCGACTCTCAAGCTCAAATCCAAATACAGGGACCAAAGATAAATGAAAACAAAATATATTTTCCCACAATTTCATTAAAAATGCCCAATTTTTTAGCCAACATACTTGCAATTTTTTGGTGATACGGCTTATTTTACATCAGAATTTTGTACTGAATTTTATTGTATTTGGCATTTTGTATGTTCTGACGTAACAATTAATATTTGTCCAAATGGAATTTTGAAATTCACAACAAGTACCCCAAACAGAAAGATTTTTTTTTCCTGGTCCACAGAGATGCCACTATTTATTTTTCCAATCACACACACATTAGTAATATAAAACAGTAAGTAACACTTTGCCAACCATGCAGCTGAGGTTGTAAACAGTAAAATACATTAGCTTTTGCCATTGAAGACAGATTTTTTCGTATTCCAAACATTGGTTTAAACCAAACTAATCTTTATGTGATTGGTTGTCTGAAAAGCACCAGGTTTCAGATTCTGAGCAATATAAGATCTTAACATCTAAGACAAAAAGTAAGGTGTTCTATTTCCAAGAGAAACATTATCAGTGCTCTAAGGCGTTGAAGATTATGGAATGACTTTTTCAAACTTGATTGCCAAATCTTAAGGCAGTTGTGTGTATGGATTATGATACAGTCTTTAATTATGTGACCACATTTTTCTCACATGGTTCATTAGCATAGCCATAACCCTGTGTTAATAAATAGTTTGAACTATAGGACGTTCAGCTGAATACCAAACAGTTCTACTACTTGAGCTAAAGGTGACAGGTGTTGGCTGTTATGCTTTAAGTGGAGTAAGCACTACAGGCAGATGCAGCATAATATTTGCCTGTGAATTACATAACTCTTTGATGAGACAACAATGGAATGCTGGGTGTCAGGAACCTTGGGCATGCTTGTTCTGAAAGGCAGTGTGGCCAAGGGAATGAGACGTTGCTTGTATTCCTATTCCGAGGAAGAAATATATGCCCTCCCTTGGTACATGCTTGTTTACACATAAAAATCATACTGCTTTCACTATACCAGTCTAGTCAAAGCAGTACAACCTTCTGGTAATATCAGTATAAAGGTGCCTTATAGCTACTCCTGTATGGCAAGAGGAATAAGCTATGATGGTATAAGGCACCTTTTTACTGATAAAATTGCATCCACGTTAAGGCCTGGTCTATACTGGGGATGGGGGCAATCTAAGTTATGCAACTACAGCTATGTGAATAACGTACCTGAAGTTGACGTACTTAGATCTACTTACCGCGGTGTCTTCACTGTGGTAGGCTGACAGCTGACGCTTCCCATCAATTCCGCCTATGCTTCTCACTCCGGTGGAGTACCGAAGTTGACGGGAGAGCGCTTGGTCATCGATTTATCGCGTCTTCACTAGACGCAATAAATTGACCCCTGCTGGATCGATCACTCCAGAGGTAAGTATAGACATGCCCTAAGGGGGGGAAATTGTACCAGTACAACTATTTCAGCACATGCACAAAAATCAAAGCCCTAACCAAAGTAGTTATAACAATATACGAACCGACTGTTGAGAATGCCTGATAAGCATTGTGAACTATAAAAATATTAAAAGCAGTTTGTGGAAGAGGTGAGTCTAGATTAGAATATGTGATGTCTGGCCTCACAGCACAGTGCACCTTCCCCGAGGCCTCAAACATTATCAGAGAAGGAAGATTGACTTCAGTCTCTTCCCACCTATTCTGCATATCCACTCTACTCAGACATGAATGATTTCACAGGCGGGGGGTGGCTGATCTACAGGGAACCCCGATCTGCAATGCTATTTCCATTTTGTCAAAAAACCTCCTACTCCAATGTAATTTACAGATCTCTGTGCGGAAGTCTGACTTAACACAGCCCCAAGGGAATCAGAAATGGAGCCATTAAGGAGTACATTTGTCACAGCTCTCTTTACAGGGCTGGTCTACACTACGGGGGAAAATCGATCTCAGATACGCAACTTCAGCTACATGAATAACGTAGCTGAAGTCGAAGTATCTAAGATCGAATTACTCACCGTCCTCACGGCGCGGGATCAATGTCTGCGGCTCCCCATGTCGACGCCGCAACTCCGTTCGGGTTGGTGGAGTTCCGGAATCAATATAAGCACGTTCGGACATCGATATATCGCGTCTAGATGATATGCGATATATTGATCCCTGAGCAATCGGTTGCTACCCGTCGATACGGCGGGTAGTGAAGACGTAGCCACAGTCACACATTTGTCTGTTTCTAATGCTGAACTATACTCACCTTCAAACCAGTGCGAAGACTGTTGACATAGTACTAGGGGATGACTCAGCCTACAGGCTAACATCCAACAAAATTAATAATTTTAATGTCTATTAATAATGTGTGAAAAAACAGATTAACTAACAAGTTATTAGAATTACCAGTGAAATTCAACATTTAAAGAAAGATGCTCAGTACACTAGCTGTACATAAGGAAATCAAGAAAACATTTCTGGGTAAATCAGAATCATTTGAAATAAACTGCCAGCGTATTTGCGTAGCTTCTAAAACAATTCCGATGGTAGATCAAATGTTAGCTGTAAAAAGGGAGTATGATATGGTGGTGGGGATGTAGATAAGATTTCATAACCCTTGATCCCCAGCAAAAATTCATGTTTCCCTTGTGTTTGCAAAATGGAATTTTTTGTTCTTGCCTGAAAATTGTATCTCTGCAAAGAGCTCCACAAACCTGGAATAATGTAAGACAGGAAATGCCACCCCTCAGAATGATGAAGGTTTTAATGCTCAGTTCCCAGCAACCCTCGCCAGAGTTCTCCAGACAACAGTTACCCTAGCAAACAGATGTGTTTATCCTAGAAAATCTAAATTCCACAGGTGGGCTAGCAGAGCAGAGGAGACCTTTTCAGAACTACCTTTCAGGAAAGGAACTTTAGGCTCCCCAACTTTGGAGTAATCAGCTGCATCTACCTAATAATGCTTATCGACAAACATGGGCAAGATAAACAACATAGCCAGACCATTGAATAACTTCATTCCAAACATATAGCTCTCTCCTGGCACTGTACAAATAAGGTGGTAGCTGTTTTTGCAGACCTATTTTCAAGTTGGAATCCAAAATTTACTAATATGTCAGCTATTTCAAAATAAATGTTTGCCAATTGTGACGTGCCTAAGGAAACTGAATACAAACACATTCATTGATCAAATCAAAAGAGTTATTTTACTGAGTCACTTTTAACAACAAGAATACAAAACAATGCCCTGAAGGTATAATGTGTATACAATCATATTTTGTTTTGTATACATAGTAATATAGAATCACCCAACTTATACTGAAAACAAAATCTTCACTCAAAATCCTACCAGTTAAGTTTGTTAATTCTAAACTGAAAATGCAGTTCATTTCTTGACAGTTACAGCCCACATTGGGTGATGGTACATGGCACAAAGCCCTAAGGCTCAGCGATATTAAACCAACCCAAGATATGCAATAATCCTCTAGACATTCTCTGCCTCGGGGAAACTGAATTTACAAATAAAACAAAATGAAACAAAAACACATATCTGAACTCATGTATTTACTGGGTGTCTTGGCCACATCTGTGACATCACTATCAACCAAAAAAACTCAATTTGTTCTCTCTGTTCTCTATTTCATCATTTAAATTAACACACTGTGTCAAGTTGCATTTATTGGTTCAGCATAAAAGTATCATCTCATAAGTAGTCAAGGCTTGAAAACCCCAAAGCAAATTTAACATTTTGGGGACAGAAACTGTGATAGAAACAGCACTTTCACATGATAAGATATAATATCCTGCAGTAAAAATAAATAGCAGTTTGCTAAGTGGGAATGGGAAAGAGATTATGAGGCTCACTTCACCAGAAATTTACTAACGTTTGAGATTTCAATAGCAAGATAATAATTTAATCTTTCCCAGATAATCAGTGCTCTGAAATATTTTAACTACAGAGTCACCAAAATAAAAGTGCTTGATGAGACTGGGAAGTATCAAATATTGATTGATTGGTGAGCACATTTGTTTGCTGAGATTCCATGGGATCTCCTAGCTAAATCAAGATTAACATGCATCTGTACTTAGGAGGAGGAGCACTAAGGAACATCCAGCCACCGCAGGACATCATTATGTACCTTCAGAAATAGTACTGAAACACTGCTGTGGAACAGCACTATGCTACTGGAGGAGCCATCTTTCAGATGACAGAAAACAGATTTGAACCACTTGTGGGTTATTAAAGATGCTAGAGTTCTTTCACTAGAAATTGCATTTAACCCTGTTTTCCTGGCCAAATTCTAAGCAGTTACATTCTGCTTACCTTAATTGACTTTGTTGGTTCAAGTAGTTACTGTACTAGTCTTCAGTCCATGTCCTAAACTGTAATGTATTGTTACTGTGTGCTGTTAAAAGAGACAGCATCAATATTTTTAAAATAACCTTTTCTGCATTGAATTTTTACCACTCACTATTATTACGAACAACATCTAAAATTACTAGAACTGAAAAAGATTGGAGAAAGGAAAAGCTATGTTCTCTTTATTTTCAGTTTGCTTACTCTGCGCATTTAACAGCATTTTATGTTGAGTTCCAATGGGTTAGCTTACTTTTTTCTACTGTATAACCAGACAGTCATCTTCCACATCTTTATATTGGTCTTTCACACAGCAAGAAGAGAGTGAAAAATATTTGTGTATACATACATATACTGGCAAGTTGTCTCAGGAGCAGAAGTAATACCTGAAACTATGACTTTTTTTTTTTTTAGTGAAACAATAATTTGAAATCTAGTCATTTAAGAGAGTCATGAGTGTCTTGATGCACGTGTGTTTGTGTGCACACATGCATTAGTCCATTCTAAGGCTTAATTAACATTTGTAAAACTGCTCTGAGATCCTTCACATAAAAAAGATTCTACAGAAAATGCACAGTATTGTTGTAATTACCACCACTTAGAATTAAATTATTTTTTTAATCCTCTCATAGTAATAAGGAAGTCTATCATGTAACTATGCATGAGGTTTCCTGCACAGTAAGAACTTGGGATAAGAAGTGTATTTTTTACTACAGCAGTCTGAAAAATATCACCTCCACAAAGTAAAAATGTTGATTTTTTTGCTATTTTTTGTCAACATTAAAAAAAATCATTGAGATTTCATGATTCTGATAAAATCTTAACCAGCTCTATTTGTTCCTGAGGCTGTTTGATTCAAAATATATAATTTTATAGTTTAAGAGCTCTTATCAAATGTGAGGAGGTTTACACAGCTTGAAGATAAATGTTTTATAGGATAATTTCCTGAAGGACACTCAGAGTAGTTTCTTAAGCTCTTCTCTTGCAGTTCTAAAAGCCTTAAATTCTTTGCTCTTAGAATTGAGAGCTATTTGCAGACAATCATTTATTCTTTAAATTTATGCCCTTTATTCTTTTTATGAACCACCCAGAAACAATGGTTCATTCCTAATTGTCTGAACATTTTATTTTCATCTTTAGGTTTATTCACTGATTGTTTATTTCATCTGTATCTTTTACTATTTGTGATCTGTGTTTGGCCACTTGGTACCATGTGGTAAGTCGCATGGTATCTGACAGATATTGCAGCCACGTGCAATATATTTGGAGACTATTGTATGAACTTTATGAATGTTATATTTATTATTATGGGCCAGGGATTGCGTTCTACTCCATGGGGGAAAGTTACCACAGCTCCTCCCAAAACTAAAACCAGTGCGGGGTAATTACTGCAGTGCAGACTGTGGGGACCATACACAGCTCTGAGAAGTATTACCCTCTGGCCTGGCTTATATATACTGGCACAGGCCGTGTTCCAAGAGAAACAGGAGACAAAGAAAGAACTTGTGCTATTAAGGGCCGGAGGGAACAGCACGGGGGACTTTGGTTTGATTCAGTAAATGGACATGACCTTTAGTCCAAAGGAGGGCCAAACTCACCAGCCGAGTTGGGAGGACTTGAACCTGCCAGGGTCCCCACAGGACTGATGGGTGACTTCTGGTACATTTGTTGCATTTAGACCTTTTGCTATGTTTTCTCTCTATGCTTCTGTCATTAAGTACATGTACTTTGGAAGAGCTGTGTGATCACTTGCAAGCTCTGGCATTCCCTGGGCATAGCTCTGAGAGGACAAGCAAAGCACAGATGCTGGACATCAGTCAGAATTTACTTTTGATAATCATAGGGCAACTGCAAGCTGCAGCCTAAAACCCTGGTCTGGAGAGAGATGGATCTGGAGTGCCACCCAGAGACAGGTGACAGCTAGAGGCCTGAGATGGCATTCCTTGATCAGACCATAGAGGGAGTCAACAATGCAATTACCCTGAATCTGCGACAGCATCATTTCTTGATTTGATTATTGTTTCAATCATGATTGTTGTATAAAGAAATTTAAAGGTGAACTCTTCTGGCCTGAAACCTCCAGTAAACATATTCTCATGAGTACATGCTAGGCTTTCACTTTCTGTGAATGTTCTTGTGAGTAAAGTTGCTCTTAGAAATGTTCATAGACAACAAATCAAAAAGGTAATGAATACCACTGAAACATATTCATTGTTTTTATTTATCCAGTTCTATCTACTGTGACTGATCTTTACAACAAAATAAAAATGTATTTAATCAGTTAGTTACAGAAATCTGCTTTTGTCCACTAGAATTAGTGATCCATTATTAATATCTATGCCAACTGTAAGGAGAGCATACTGAATTGGTAAGTATATTTTTTCTGGGAACTTCTCATATTCAGAACCACTTCACAGTATCTCACTGAGATGATATTTTCTTCTTGCTATGAATTGCTGAAAAGTTTTGAAGTGTTGAAAGCATCAGGCAGGCTGATAAATTCAGAGAAAGTAGGGAAATTGAGAGTGGTGGGCTTTTTGTTGTTGTTTACAATAAACCAGTGACAGTAACAAGATAATAAATTATATAGCCACTGAGTAGAATACAAGGGTTGAATACAGAATGACACTGCTATAATTGAAAGAATATAGGAAATCCTATCTGCAACTAAAACAAACAAGTGAGGGGACTTCTTTGTGATGTTTAAGGCAAAATTACAGGCTTCATTAGTGTGCCAGATTTTCCTAATAGTTTATGAGCAATTTGATAGGGATAATCCCTCCTTTGGAATTTTCCTCAAATTTTTTGGTTCATGGGGGCAAGTTCTTGAAGAATACAGACACAAAAAGATGCCATTAACTATTGTAAATGGACCATGGAATTCTCTCCCCCAAAGGGGTACATAGTTTGCATCACAGGAGGGAAAATTGTATAGCTCAGAATCCCCATGGACCTGGGAAACTTCCAGCCAGTCTCTTGAAACATTTCCCCCCAGAATCAGAAATGGCAGCAGTGCAGTGATTATGTACCATATAGGGAAAATTTCTCAGTCAGAAAATAATCATGTCCAACTATTCATCAGTGAAATCTGATAAAGTAGATATGCCTCACCCAGAGCTGAGTGCAGATTTCAGCAAAGGAGTATTGCCTCTGAGTGTGGTGACACAACTTATAGTCCTGAGGGCTTCTTAAACATCACTTTGTCAAACACCACTTTGATCTTCCAGCAGTCCACATGAGTCAGTGACACAAAGAGTGTGGTGGCAGTCTATTTCCGTGCTGTGAACTGTTTGGAGACATTAAACACGGTGAGTCACCCCAGACATCTTGTACTAGTGTCATGCCCTTTAATTGTTTGCTTCGCAATAACCACAAACAACTTATCCAAAATGTTTACTTCTACTGCCAAGAAGTGAAGACATCTGGACTGCTTATACCAATGGGAGTGTTTAAATAAAAGAATAAGGAGGATTCCAATAGTAGAAGGTCCTAGAGTGTAACCTGTAGTGTGTCTTAATTAGTTCTTGTCTGTCAACTTTTTATTTCTGAACATAAGAACAGCCATACTGGGTCACACCAAAGGTCCATCTACCCCAGTATCCTGTCTTCTGATAGTGGGCAATACCAGGGGCCCCAGAGGGAATGAAGAGAATAGGTAATCATCCAGTGATCCATCCCCTGTCGCCCACTCCCAGCTTTTGGCAAACAGATGCTAGGTATACCATCCCTGCCCATCCTGGCTAATAGCCATTAATGGACCTATCTTCCATGAACTTTTCTAGTTCTTTTTTGAACCCTGTTATAGTCTTGGCCTTCATAACATCCTTTGGCAAGGAGTTTCACAGGTTGACTACACGTTGTGTGAAAAAATACTTCCTTTTGTTTGTTTTAAACTGCTGTCTATTAATTTCATTTGGTGCCCTCTAGTTCTTGTCTTATGAGGAGTAAATAACACTTCCTTATTTACTTTCTCCACACCAGTCATGATTTTATAGACCTCTATCATATTCCCCCTTAGCTGTCTCTTTTCCAAGCTGAAAAGTCCCAGTTTTATTAATCTCTCCTCGTATGGCATGCGTTCCATATCCCTAATCATTTTTGTGGCCTTTTCTGAACCCTTTCCAATTCCAATACATCTTTTTTGAGATGAGGCAACCACATCTGCACACAGGATTCATGATGTTGCCATACCATGGATTTACATAGAGGCAATATAATATTTTCTGTCTTATTATCTATCCCTTTCCTAATGATTCCCAACATTCTGTTCGCTTTTTTGACTGCCGCTGCACATTGAGTGGATGTTTTCAGAGAACTATCCACAATGATTCCGAGATCTATTTCTTGAGTGGTAACAGCCAATTTAGACCCCATAATTTTATATGTATAGTTGGGATGTTTTCCAACGTGCATTACTTTGCATTTATCAACACTGAATTTCATCTGCCACTTTGTTTCCCAGTCACCAGTTCTGAGAGATCCTTTTGTAGCTCTTTGCAGTCTGCCTGGGACTTAACTATCTTGAGCAATTTTGTATCATCTGCAAATTTTGCCATCTCACTGTTTACCCCCTTTTCCATATCATTTATGAATATATTGAATAGAACTGGGCCCCAAACAGACCCCGGAGGACACCACTATTTAACGCTCTCCAGTCTGAAAACTGACCCTTTATTCCTACTCTTTGTTTCCTATCTTTTAACCAGTTACTAATCCACGAGAGGACCTTCTCTCTTATCCCATGACTGCTTACTTTAATTAAGAGTCTTTGGTGAGGGAGCTGTCAAAGGCTTTTTGAAAATCTAAGTACACTATATCCACTGGATCCCCCTTGTCTACATGCTTGTTGACCTCCTCAAAGAATTCTAGTAGATTAGTGAGGTATGATTTCCCTTTATAAAAACCATGCTGACTATTTCCCAACAAATTATGTTTATCTATGTGTCTGACAATTTTGTTCTCTACTAATAGTTTCAACCAGTTTTCCTGGTACTCAAGGCTTACCGACCTGTAATTGCTGAGATTACCTCTGGAGCCCTTTTTAAAAATTGGCGTTACATTAACTATCCTCCAGTCATTTGGTACAGAAGCTAATTTAAATAATAGGTTACAGACTACAGTTAGTTGTTCTGCAATTTCACATGTGAGTTCCTTCAGAACTCTTTTGTGAATACCATCTAGTCCTAGTGTTTTATTACTGTTCAGTTTATCAGTTCGTTCCAAAACCTCCTCTAATGACACCTCAATCTGAGACAGTTCCTCAGATTTGTCACCTAAAAAGAATGGCTCAGGTTTGGGAATCTCCCTCACATCCTCAGCCGTGAAAACCGATGCAAAGAATTCATTTAGTTTCTCTGCAATAGCGTTATTGTCCTTGAGTGCTCCTTTAGCATCTCGATCATCCAGTGGCCCCACCAGTTGTTTAGCAGGCTTCCTACTTCTGGTGTACTTAAAAAAAAAATTCCTAATACTTTTTGAGTCTTTGGCTAGCTGTTCTTCAAATTCTTTTTTGGCCTTCCTAATTATATTTTTACTTTTCATTTACCGGAGTTTATGCTCCTTTCTATTTTCCTCACTAGGATTTAACTTCCACTTTTTAAAGGATGACTTTTTGCCTCCCCTGTTGTGGGTTCCAGGACTAGCTGCTCCAAGAAGCTGTCATTTAAGGTGATAAAAAACTTTATCTCTGCACCCCATCCTGAGATGACATATACCCAGTCAATATGGAGATAGTTGAAATCCCCTATTACTGAGTTTTTTTTATTTTAATAGCCTCTCTAATCTCCCTGAACATTTCACAGTCACTATCACCATCCTGGTTAGGTGGTCAGTAATATATCCGTACTGCTACACCTCTACCCCGATATAACGCTGTTCTCAGGAGCCAAAAAATCTTACCGCGCTATACTGAACCTGCTTTGATCCACCAGAGCCCACAGCCCCGCCTCCCCCCCGCCTCCCGAAGTGCTATTTTACCGCGTTATATCCAAATTCGTGTTACATCAGGTCACGTTATATAGGGTAGAGATGTATATTCTTATTATTAGAGCATGGAATTACTATCCATAGAGATTCTATGGTACAGTTTGGTTCATTTAAGATTTTTACTTCATATGATTCTACGCTTTCTTTCACATATAATGCCACTTCCCCACCAGCACCACCTGTTCTGTCCTTCCAATATATTTTTTACCCTGGTATTACTGTGTCCCATTGATTATGCTCATTCCACCAAGTTTCTGTGATGCCTATTACATCAATATCCTCATTTAATATTAAGTTTCAGAGGGGTAGCCATGTTAGTCTGGATCTGTAAAAGCAGCAAAGAATCCTGTGGCACCTTATAGACTAACAGACGTTTTGGAGCATGAGATTTTGTGGGTGAATACCCACTTCGTCAGATACATGCATCTGACGAAGTGGGTATTCACCCACGAAAGCTCATGCTCCAAAACGTCTGTTAGTCTATAAGGTGCCACAGGATTCTTTGCTGCTCTCATTTAATATTATGTACTCTAGTTCATCCATCTTGTTATTTAGACTTACAGCATTGGTGCATATAAGCACTTTAAAAACTTGTCACTTTTTAGCTGTCTGTCATTACATGATGTAATTGAATGGGACTTTTTTTTCATTTGACTTATTCTCATCAGATCCTACCTGTATTTCCACCCTCTCCTCCTTACTAAGACATAGAGAATCTCCATTAATAGATCGTCCCCTAAGGGATGTCACTGTCTGAACCATGTGCTCTTCCGCACCTGTCGGCTTTCCCCCAGCTCTTAGTTTAAAAACTACTCTATGACCTTTTTAATCTGAAAGGTCAGCTATAACAAGTTAAAGGGCTAAGAAGCTAAGGGGGAAGACAGGGTCATTGCAAGAAGGAAAAAAGATAAAAAGGGACAGTGTAAGTAGTAGATAGGACACTGGACTGGAATTCAGGAGACCTGAACTGCCACTGAACTGCTAAGTGTGACCAGGAAAGGGTTGCAGTCACTGCACCAGCTAAGGAGAAGAGAGGGCTGCAAGGGGAGAGCTGCTCCTGCAAACCAGAAAGAGGAAAATTCTCATTCTGCTTTTGGCAGAGAGGGAGAGTTACACTACCGCCTACTCCAGGTTACCCCTGATGGTGCTCCCTTCACTGACCTTCCCTACTGCAGTGTTTGGCCTGACAAGTCCTGGGCAGTTGTATGAAATTGTATCCTACCTTGTCAATTTGCTGTTCCTCCCATGAACCCTGTTACGGTAAATTCCCTGCAAATAGGGAAACTGAGGCATAAAGAGCTCCAGAGACTTGTCCAACATCATACAGCAAGTCAGTAGTAGAACAAAGATCTCAGGTACCTACTCTGGTTCTTATCACTAGGACACGCTCCTGTCTGACTACTGACTGCTACAAAATTGTAATGAGATTTACAACTCATGGTACTGCTGGTGTCAGAACTCTGCCTACAAACTGAGCAGCTCCTGCCATGTGCTTTGCAAGTGAGAACTAAGTTTCCTCTGGAATAACCGGAGCTCCTAAATACATATACTTTATCATTAGTTACTCTGTGCCTTTCTAGGCAGAGAGAGAGAAAAGTGTTTTATTATTGTTTCACAAACTTGTTTTTTACAGGACAATGTGGATCTTGGCGACTTGATGTTCTCACTCTGCTACCTTCCAACAGCTGGCAGATTAACTATTACCATAATAAAGGCTAGGAATTTAAAGGCAATGGACATAACAGGAGCATCAGGTAGGAATTTCTTTCATGCCCAACATTACAATTTCATCTTCTCCCCCTTGAATTAAAGATAATGATACAGTGTTTCCAACTCCTCTGATATTTGGTGTTTTTCTTAAAGCCCCAGTTTCTGGAGTTATTTGATTATGGAAGATTCTTTCATTAACAAATGATTTTAGCCATCCTAGTTGCAAAGAAAAGCTTAAAAAATATGAACCGTAAAAGCTCAAAAACTAGAAGGCAATTTAAAAGAACCCAAAGTTTATTATTGTAAAGACCTCAAGAATTTCAGGGGCCTGGCTTTTAAATACTTGGAGGTGGCCATGCTGGGACTGTAACCACAGAATTTAATTTTGCACTGCCTGCTATTTGTTGGGGTTTATGTTGGGTACAGTATAAACTAACACTGACAATGGAGAGGCTTAACAGCCATTAATCTGATATAAATGATGCTTGAGCCATGATTATGAAGCTCACTGGTCCACTGTAGCAACTAGTTTCAGGGTTGGTATTGAAAACAAAATGAAACCAGTTTGGGATTTTGCTACAAAGGGGTCACAGATGCCTTATTTCAATCCACTGGCAAAGGGGGAGAGGAGTAATCGTACTGTCAGAAAGGAGCTACAATGAAACAGGTGCCCCAAGTAGGGCAGTCTTCTATTACTCCCACAGCTTTAACTGTACCTCTAAAGAGAACAATAATTGTACACCACTCAAACTATTATACTTCTAAAGTGTTAACATAACTAATTCCATGTCAGCAAACACTAACACTGACCACATTATCTGATTGTGTCCGGGTTCTACTGCTGCTATAGACGTAATCAATTACACAGACTGTTACAAACACGGGAATGCACATTGTGTCATAATGGAAATTTTTACATTCTTTGAGAACACACAATACAAAACCCAGCTTCCTGAATGAACATCTAATTGTTCATTATAGTAATTCAACCAGGAAGACCTTTTAACTGCCAGCGCCTCCCAGGCATTTCATTATTGAAGGAGCTCAGATTCTAATTTAGGTACTGGTGAATAAATTATCTATATAGATATAGGCATACATTAAAGGTTACTCCATTTGCTTTCCATCTGCGTTTATTTTTAAATTAACAAAACTGCTTGTTATGATTCACACAGATCCCTACGTGAAGGTTTCTTTAATGTGCGAGGGAAGACGCCTAAAGAAAAGGAAAACTTCCACCAAGAGGAATACCCTCAATCCTGTTTACAATGAAGCCATAGTCTTTGATGTCCCTCCGGAAAACATTGACCAAATTAACTTGTCAATAGCAGTTATGGATTATGACCGGTGAGATACCCGTAGCTGTTACTCTACTATGCAAGATTTTGCGAGGCAAAAGATTGTAAAAAGCTGGCACAAATTCTCATAGTTTTCTCTCAGTTTGTGGTATTGATTAAAAATGTTTTGTCATGCAGGTCTCAGCAGAGGGCTACAATTCTCTGTACCATCAAACAGCATTTCCATCTTAGTTTCTGAGATACAGAATTGCATCCATAACTTTGTATGCCTTATTTGCATACCTATTTACTAGAATTGTAATGATTGCCTGTCCAAATGAACAGTTTGCACTCTGAATGGCCATTTGTACACATATTAATTACTCAGATTTCCTCTGAAAATGTGGCCCACAGTATATTCTATTTGCAAATAAGTGCTTTGGAATAGGTGTACTGTTTGTTCAGATATCCCATTTCACATAGTAGTCTTTACATGTCGGATGCTTTGGGTGGGCTGGAGTCAGAACAAGTATGATGTATAGTTATTTTTCTCTTTTTCGGTTGGTTAAAATTGGAGTGTAGACAAATAAAAGTTCAACTGTCAATTTACTTCATAAAAACCAACACACACACACTGTGAACTAACATGATATAAAAGAGTAAATTATTGGTACATTATCTATGTTAGTGAGAAAGAAAGGGATGAAGCTCAAACCTGTGTTGTGTAGCTCATCAAGTTTTCCCAGCATCCTAGATCATTGTCTGTCATAACGAATTTAAATGATATTTGTTCTCAAATGTAAAATTTTAAGAAAAAAATATTATGGCACATTTTCACAGTGTAGGTCACAATGAGGTCATTGGAGTGTGTCAAATAGGCAACAATGCAGAGAGTCTAGGCCGGGACCACTGGAATGAAATGCTCTCGTATCCTCGGAAACCGATTGCTCATTGGCATCCGCTTGCAGAGGTAAGATTTCCATTTCCTGCATATTTACTTGAATTGTGAAAGCTCTTTAATGCAAAACTAGAAGATGGATAAAATCTTTGTGAACAAAATAGCAGGATTTACATTTGTAAACTAATCCCAGAAAAGGGCTTTGAAACTCCTGTTTTTAAAGAGAGCCCGAAGTAGCAGGGACATAAAATCAGCTCCTGTCAGTTTTAGTGGGATGTAAAATACTTCAAACTTTTAAAATATACATATATAACTTAAAACTCAGGCATTATATATAGGATGATTTTTATAACATATAAAACTTTGAGTAACTTTCACTGTATATTGGCTAAACCATATCCATCTGTTTAGAGCTGTTAAGGAATAATTAAATAAATAGGATGTTTTACATGTATATATTAGATAAAAATATGACTCACTCTCTTGTAATACTTTATTTCCATTCCATTGTCATGTCCAAAGGGATGTCTAATTGCACCGAAAAAAATAAAATATCCTTGGAGATTAGCAAATGCAAAAATAAGAAACCGCAAAATCAGAAAAGCTCTTCAAGTTATGATTGGCTTCCTATGTTTCTTTTGTCTTCATTTAGGGCCCTATTCAGCAGAAATGTTATGCGGGCCTTCTGCGCATGGATGGCTGCCGAAGAGGCTTCCTCACCCTTTTAACCTATTCAGCAGAAATTTGGCATTCCTGTTGATCTCTTTCTTAGCCATTTCCTCAGGGGCCATTCCGCAGAGAGTCCAGAGGGGTACAGACATCCTTCTAACCCCTCCCCCTCACTCCCTTCCCTCCCCAGGGAATACTAATCCTGATTCATGAGACACAAAGATTCATCATAGACACAGCTATATCTTGATTTCTGAAAGTTACCATCATGTAGCTCTAATCTAGACAAATGTAATACAAACAGTAACAGTGGCCTCAGCTGTTACCTAGGAATTACTTTTATTGTTACACGTATTGTCTAAATTCAGATGGCAACACATGTTCACACCCATTTCCAGAGGCTTATGGATATAAATACGGTAGCCTGGTTAACAACTACACCTCTACCCCGATACAACACAACCCGATGTAACACAAATTCGGATATAGTGCAGTAAAGCAGTTCTCTGGGGGAGCAGGGCTGCGCATTCCGGCGGATCAAAGCAAGGTCGATATAACGCGGTTTCACCTATAACGCAGTAAGATTTTTTGGCTCCCTAGGGCAGCGTTCTATCGGGGTGGATGTATAGCATGCTAACCCTCAGCGCAGAAGGTTGGGAAGGCCTGCCATATTGACATTTCTAGCCAGGAGCCAAGCCACGATGCCCATAAGTTATTCAGAGATATGATTAGTGGGCAGCCTCTCTATGTATGTTGTATTGATTAGAATGTAATTGTGGATGCTTACAGTGATATGGCAGTTTTGCTAAGTTATAGGTGTCAACCATAGATGGCTTCAGTAGACAGTTGGCAAGTACCAGGAAGCCCCTGTACAAAGATAGCAGTCTCCTACCGGGACCACATCTCCATGACTGATCATGTTTAGTAATGGGTCCCACTACAGTTCAGTCTGCATGTCTGGGACTTCTGAGCACCCACAAACTGCCTGAATGAATGAAGTGGAAGATTATGGCACCTGGAAACAGTCCAAGCAAGGTGGCGAAGTTCAGCACACAAAGCTTTGGGCTCAATGAGAAGCTGAATACATGATCAATGGCACTTTATTCCTTTTCATGACGGGCAAGAGCCAAAATTGTGCTTTGCTCCGATTGAGCTGGGCTTGGAAAACAGAGAACCTTGTTCTTAACTGTAGTCGAGCAATGACACTAGTGGCTTGACAGAACCCTCGTGGAGCACTGAAAACCAGTATGACAACGTCTGTTAGCAGAGGTTATGCATGCCTTTACATCAAACCCATATTTCCCTCTTTGAGGGCAATGGGCTGCAGAGGTCTTGTCCATAGAAAAGAAAGGGCTGTCAGAATCTAATTGGCATCATTATTCTCTCAGCATATGCTCAGTTGAATTCTTCAGCGGTCATTATGTGGGTCACTTTACATCTCCCTGACCTACAAAGAGGCATATGTTTGGAATTCCCAAGAATCAAGTGGGGGAGGGTACCCAAAGCATCCAAGATGTGCAGAGAAATATTTATACAAACAACATATAATTTTGGGTCCTGAATCAGGATTAGGCTCAGTGATAGCTAAGCTTTGGAAACTTCTAGAGCCTTTGTGTCCAGAGCTATAAGACTCTTGACTATTTGCTGAATAGGACCCTCAGTTTTCAAACAAATGTTTCAACTATGTGAAGAGTGGTTTGTTTAGATAGTATCTGCGAGTAACAGTAACACCTAGAGGCCTTTGGTGGTACCTACGAATTACTGGTATGGATACTAGCATTGCCCAAATTCAGATGGTGAGCTACATTCATGCCCATTTCCAGAGATTCATAGAATTGGTTTGGTTTTAATAGCAAGCCTGATAGCAATGGAAATCAGCAAGCAGTGTGATTTGCAGCTGGGTGCAGCAACCAGTTTCATTCTTATATTCAATATTTTTCAAACAAAAAAGTGAATGCTGTACTAGATATTCTTGCAAATACATTTCTTCAATAGTGATTGTTATTATACATTTATATTGTGGTCATGCCTTGAGGTACCAGTAAGGATTGGTGTCCCCTCTCACCCTGTACAAATATCCAGGTTAACATGGTTCCTGCCCCAAAGACCTTACAATCTAAGAAACTAAAGAAGGAGCTACTGTCTGTAGGGCAAGAATGAGACAGGTACAGCAACCTTAGTGACATGATGTTCCTTCAGCAAGAAGGAGAATAAGTGAGGATTGTGTTTGTATTTTATGTAGCCTGTAAATCCTCATTGCTCTTTGCAGATCCATTTTCAACAGCTGTCTCAGTTATATAGGTAACATTGAATAAGGAAGATTTGTTCACTTCTATTTAAATTAGGTGCAGATCAAAGGTGGCTCTGCCCTGTAACACCCACACAGTTGTTATTTTAAATTAGTTTACCAACAGATAATGCATAGGAGCTTTCTCTATAATTTGCATAGGAAATAACTAGATGCCACTGTGTGGTAATTGCTGACAAATTTTGAAAGGTGATCACAGTACTGGGCAGTATCACACCAAGAAATCCACATCCAGGAAGAAGAGCCACTGAGATAAAAAGCTACTTTCACTATATCTTCAATTGTGCATGAAATTAGCTGTCTAAAGCCTTTCCAGCATAGTTTAATTTCAAGGATTTAGTAAAAGCCCTAATGTTAAAACATACACATGCAAGCTTGTGTACACTTTTGCCTGAGCAAAATGCCTGATGCATAGTCACTTTCCTTTGTGTCCACACACCATCTTGCATGTTCATTAGGCATTCTGGATTTGCAACTGAGCATATGCAAATACAAGTAGGTAGTCTTGAGCACATGCCTACAAGGCTGGCCCAAAATTTGCAAAAAGTGTCAGTCTGTTTCTGTCTTGTTAGACTTTCAACAAAAACTGTCTGAGCGGCTCCTTGGTATCAGCAAGCCTGGCACTGTGACAGTATTCTAGCCTGTCATGCATGAACCTCATTTCAGGGCTGTCCTCTTTATTCAGGCAAAACTCCCATGGGGGTCAATGAATTTGGTCCTGTAAGAGAAATATTTTGATTCCTTGGCAAGTCAATGCATGCATCCCTGCTTGGAATGCAAATCAGACAGGTGCATACTTACCCACTGTAACTACTATTCCCAGTGTAGTGCCAGGATTGGTAGCTGCAGTGGAAAGGGAAACACCTGCAGAGAGGGGGAGAGAGAGAGAGAGACTCATGATGGATGTGAAAGTTCTCACACAGCTTCTGCATCTCCAGCATGTTAAAGAGGCACCTTTATAGACATAAAAGTTATATATTTAGTATTGCCTGCTCTCATTAGTTTATTGCCATTCTCACATTATATTGTGTTTTACTTACAGCCCCAGCTGCTGGGATCTAGAAAGCTGAGATTCTCATGCAGTGTCATTTGGGGGTGGATATGTGGGGGAGTTTCTAGCTGGCTCAGTTATTGAGAAAGTGCTTGGAAACTTGACCTGAGTGCACCCTAAAAGGTTCAGAAACCAGAAGGCAAAGAAAAAGAACCCAACATTTATTTATTTTAACTCTCATGATTTTTTGGTGCCTAACTCAGGATGCCTGAACAGTTGGGGGTGGCAGTACTATACAAAAGATGCGCACAGTAGGTTAGCACCATACTGTGAATATTAACATTCTTCCTTTTTCATAATTGATGTGTCACCATTGATAATTTCTGTTTACCTCTGTACCCCCTTGGCCAATGAAATCCACTCGATCAGTTAATTTCATATTCTGGTTCTCATGCATTAGCACAATGCTACTGTGTTTGGGGTTCCACCCCTGCAGGGCAGCATTATACTAGGCAGAGTACCCCAGAGATCATGTTTAAATTCTGCCACAGAACTAACAGGAGAGTTGGGGTGACTACTCTTGACCCTGACACAGTCGACTCCTTTTTGAAACACTGCTCCCATGGGTAACTTGTCACTAGGGCCCATGAAAATAATCACAACCCTCTTTTTAAAATTTTGTATATTTGCCTTGGAATGGAAGAAATTGCTCCAAATGGAAGGTACGGTAATATCCAGAATACTTCCTCAAGAGAGAAAACTGCCCCCCGCCCCAAACACATTCCTACAAGTTTTTCACCTTACTGCCACTTCAGATTACACTGTACACTTGTGCTATGCTATGCTTTATACAGTCAGTATAGTTTTCAGGAACAAAACACTTCCATAAATTTGATCACTAAGAGATTATGGGTGCAATCCTGATCCCACTGAAGTCCATGGGAATTTTGCACCTATTGCCTCATTTCCTTGGTAGAAGAGAGCATTTTTGTTTAAAGAGGAAATTAAAAAAATAAATATTTCAATCCCTCCAAGACACTCATGTTGTTGCAGGCTAGACGGGCATTTTTGTGGAAGTTCCTTGTTAATATATTGATATCACATCACAGCTGCACATGAATTTTAAAATTAAAAAAAACAAACTTTTTTTACTGAACTTACAAAGCACTAAAAACATTTCTATTCTATAGTTTTATAAAAAAAAATTCTCCCCTCTTTTCATAAACAAACCATAAATGTGTGTCTAAAGTACCTGGCAGTGAATGAGTGCATATACAACTCCACTGCTGGGGCAGCAGGTGCTTCCAGAGCAGAAATCAGGCCCGTAGCATAGGAGACGCATGTGTCTCAAGATGATGGTACCAGTGCATGTGCATTTCAGCATTCTTTCCAGCTGATGCATGGATCAGCTAAGAGCAGTAAACGTGAAAAAGGTAATGACAGCCTGTTACACAAGGGCCTGATCTAACTCCCACTGGAGAAAAGAGAAGGAGTCCCACTGGCTTCAGCAGAAGTTAGATCAATCCCACAGAGAGGCATGAAAGCAAAGAGATCCAAAGAATTACAAGAAGACTAAGTGGATGAGAGTCATTCTCCATTCAGGAGTGGGTATCACTGAAAAACAGGTACATTTCCTTCAGGGGAATTTGGAAGGAGTTTGAAACCTAGGATTATATTGACCCATATTATCATACAAGATATAAACGAAGAGGTACAAGAGACATATTTCACACCAATACCACTTAGCAATGTTAAAACATTAAGGGGGCCTATTTGCCGTAAAAACAAAATTGCTGGAAATGCGCTTAAGCTTAAAACATCAACTGATTTTAAAAAAAAATCAGAATTTTTAATTGTTTTTGTTTGACCCAATTAGAAACACAGTGCAATTTAGTGTATTGTTAAAACATTTTGTGTTTCAACTGGAGAGAAAAAAAATAGAAGAACTTAAACTAGGCTGAAACCAACAGAACTGTTCTCAATTCAATGTTCTTACTGTCAATTTAGAACAATGCACTGTGAAATGACTATACCTTAGAATCAAATGGGGGAAAAAATGGCATTATTATAAGGGAAAAAATGTAGAGTTAGCAATGCATAATATAATTGAATTTAATAAAAGCACTTGTGCAGGTGAAAACGGAAGCAGAACAGGATATATAACAATGTTTAAAGCTCTCTCTTTCTGCTGTAATTAATGAAGGTCCTTGCTTACATCTTAATTCTGTTCTGAAGTGACAAACTTTACAGCATGTGAACAAAGCCGTGTAAATGTGAATAATACTGTGTAAATGGAACTGTGACATTTATGGCCTTTGCTGAATATCTTCAAGAATTGCATTAAAAGGTGATTTCTAATACAGTGGGTTGGGCAAGGAACTACAGCTGAAAGCACTCCAGGGTCCTGCAATTCTCTGAAAGGACCGCCATCTCCATGAAGGCATATGAAATTTATGAATCCAAATGGCAGTGATGGACCACATACAGGAAGACCCATCTCAGCAGCCAACTAAGCATTAACAGACCTGGCACAGACGAGAAGAACACAAAGGGGACTGTGAGCATCTGGGATGTTTGTTTGTTTTGTCAGTTTCTTTTACTTCCTTTGGCCAAACTCAGACATCCCTAAAATTGGAATGTTTTAGTCAGTTGCATGCTGGCCAGTTGTCATAATTTTTTTAAATACTCATCGCAAAGGTATGTAAAGAGACCAGTACAGTTTTAATATGCAGTAACTTTGATTTTACTACACATGCACATTGTATTCTACTTTACTATTTCTTGTTCAATGAATAATCCTGTTATGTCTATGTTTCTGTCTAATTTTGGAAAGTAGAGCCACATCTTTATCAGGATTCCTTCAGTTAGGTGGATCTTATCTTTGTTTAGTAGAGATAATGCATGATTCCTTTGCAGTAATGGTTTGAGGGATAAAGTAAATAAATTTAAAATTTCTTAATTTTATAAAAAGTATATCATTCTTCTAAATACAAGTAAAATGTACTTTGATTTATTTATATAGAGCTAGTCTATACAAATAATTTTGTTCTTAAGACATTGTGCAATTGTTATTTATTCCTATTTTGTATTTATATATTAAAGTTTAAGTGAATGTTTAAAGAACTCACATGTAACACTTTAGAGATGTTTTAATTCAGTGTTTATCAATAGGAAGCAATGGAAAACCTCTCTAATACAGTTCTGAACATTCATTTTTAAAACAAAATGGGCATGGAGCTCACGTTGTAGATGAAGTAAAAGACACAATATCACACAAATAGGGTGTTCAAAGAGGAAAATCAGAAGGCTACAGAAAGGTTTCTGCAGAGTGAAGCATAATTTCCTAGCAATTTAAGGGCATCCTGACTTTGCTCTATCCACCATATTTCACATTTTCATGTAATTTTCGAAGTGGCAAAGTATGATTTTCTTGTTTAAATTAACCAGACCGGTATTCTTCCTGTCAGAGCTCGACATGCAGCCCAGAGAAACTGCCAGCTTGTGCTGAGGTAGAGTGTAGACACATATGGAAAAGAGTAAATAGAAATAAGAAACTGGCATGACTAAGTAAGTTATACCTAGCAGCACAGGTGACGTGTAGAGGGAGGACATGCAGGAGCAAGTGTCCCCCCAGATTTCTGCTTGGCCTCCTGGGGGACAGGGGTGGGAGAGAAGAGGGGCTCTGTCCTTCTCCCACTGCACCTGTCCCCTGGCATGTTCGGCCCCTGTCCCTTGCAGCCAGGCCCAGGCGTGGAGTGGAAGGGGCGGGGCCAGCTGCTTCTCATGTTGGCTGCTCTGGTTTGCTGCTCTATGTGGCACAGCAGCTGCCTGAGAGAGCCTAGCTGGGGAGGCGGCAGCTTCTGCTTCCCGCCTGAGCCCGGCTGCCAGGGACAGGGGCCCAAAGAGCCAGAATCCCCTCTCCCCTCAGCATGTTTCCAGCTCGCTTGGCCCCATCCCTGGCAGCTGGGCCCAGAGGGGAGCAGACACCACTGCCTCCCCAGCTGGGCTTCCTCTCAGGCAGCTGCCATGCTGCACAGCATAGCAACCCTAAGCAGCCACTTTCAGCCTTGGGAGAAGCAGCTCTGTTCTGCTCCCTGCCCAAGCCCGGCTGCCAGGGAGAGTGACCAAATGTGCCGGGGGGGAAGCATGGTGGGAGAAGGAAAGAGCTCTCCCACCTCCTGCAGGTAACTTTGGTGGGGCAAGGAGACATGTTAGTCCCCAGGCTGGGCACAGGGTGGGGGGTTGCTAGGGAAGGAACTGGGAGCAAGTTCCTGGAGATGTGTGCTCCCCTCTCCTGTGGCCTTAGCCCCCTCCCTCACAGGAGATGGCGGGATTGGCTGCCCTGACCCAGAGAGGTGGGGCTGGAAGTTCCTCCCAGAGGAGACACATGGAGCAATCACATGTCCTCCCCTTTACTTTGTCCCCCACCCAGTATCAGGTGGCCTAGCAGGGCCTCGTTCTTATCATATTCCACACCTAGTGATGTGAAGAACTCTCATTGATGTGAATGGAACATGCATGACTGGTCCAGCATTGAATCTGATTAAACAAGAATCCATCTGGTAAGCTCGCCATTAACTCATTTGGAAGATCTGTACCCACCTGCTTCCGCTACGCTAATGGACTAGTCCCCAGAATGTAAGTTCTGCAGATGTAGAATAGCAATTTAAAAACAACTTTGTAGAACACTGCTCTTTCAACTATTTGAAAGTCTCAGGAATACAAGGAAGAATTTAGAGCAGAATTGTAATTTTGAAGTTGACACTGTATATAATCATAACCCAAAAAAGGACCAGGGCCTCATTGTGCTAGAGGCCATATAAGCACATAAAAAGATACAATCTCTGCTCCAAACAGCTTACAATCTAAGGGGACAAGAGATATACAGTGGTGGTAGGAGAAAGATATAATTCAATAAATACAACATCTACACACACACATATTTCCTTTTCCTCCCAAACTAGAAATAAAGTAAGTGCCAGCTATCCCCATCTGCCCCTCAAGGCATTATTAACTGGCTGATACAGACATCACAGCAGAAAGATATTTGAAGAAGAGCACTTACAGATCAGTTGAAATCATACTCTTTAAATAATATACTATAAATAGACAGCACTGAAAACTGGTATCACATTAAATATTTTGGTGTTTACTATTTCTATTTTAAAACTACAATCTTTCAACAGATATGCCCACATTGTCCACAGTTTGAGCATTTGCATTCAGACTGCAGACTTGAAACAGATGAAGTACCTTATGTTTTGGGTGCCCAGAAGAAATTTGTGACTATGACAGACTTTACCAGCCACTTGTTTGCCACTTTCAGTTCATTACTAGTGCTGTATGTCATCAGCACTTGAAACACCTCATTCCAAAGCAAATAAAACACTTCACCATAATATTAAATATGAACAGTCAAGAGATCCTACAGAGTTAATATTTAGTTAATTGAAAAATCAGTGAGAACAAACACACTTTGGTCCAAACAGTAAACTTCAGAAATTTATGCCCTGGGATGAATGTGGCTCTCTACATTTAGACAATGGGAATGTAGGTAGATTCCGAGTATCAACAAGCAATGAGTTCCACAAAGAGCCTCAAGTGATACAATTGCAGAGAAGACACAAGATGAAATTTATGAGTGACCTGAGCCAAAGGTCAGTAGGGTAAGAAAGCAGGAACTCCAAAAGATAACTCGGACCCTGTTTAAGAATATAAAAACAGCCATACCGGGTCAAACTAAAGGTCCATCTAGCCCACTATCCTGTCTTCTGACAGTGGCCAATGCCAGGTGCCCCAGAGGGAATGAACAGAACAGGTAATCATCAAGTGATCCATCCCCTGTTGCCCATTTCCAGCTTCTGGCAAACAGAGACTAGGGACACCATCCCTGCTCATCCTGGCTAATAACCACTGATTAACTTATCTAGTTCTTTTTTGAACCCTGTTATAGGAACAGGGTTGGCCTTCACAACATCCTCTGGCAATGAGTTCCATAGGTTGACTATGCATTGTATGAAAAAAATACTCTCTTTTGTTGTTTTAAACCTGTTGCCTATTAATTTAATTTGGTGACCCCTAATTCTTGTGTCATGAGGAAAAGTAAATAACACTTCCTTATTTACTTTCCCACGCCAGTCATGATTTTCTAGACTTCTATCATATCCCCCCTTAGTCATCTCTCTTCCAAGCTGAAAAGTCCCAGTTTTATTAATCTCTCCTTATATGGAAACTCTTCCATACCCTTAATCATTTTTGTTGCCATTTTCTGAACCTTTCCAATTTCAATATATCTTTTTTGAGATGGGGTGACCCGATCTGCACGCAGTATTCAAGGTGTGGGCATGCCATGGATTTATACAGAGGTAATATGATATTTTCTGTCTTCTTATCTACCCCTTTCCTAATGATTCCCAACATTTTTAAGAGAACTATCCACAATGACTCCACAACCTCTTTGAGTGCTAACAGCTAATTTAGACCCCATCATTTTATGTGTATAGTTGGGATGATGTTTTACAATGTGTACTGCTGTGCATTTATCAACATTGAATTTAATCTGCCATTTTGTTGCCCAGTCACCTAGTTTTGTGAGAAAGCTCAGTCTGAATTGGCAAACACTTATAATTAATATGAAATCTGAAGAGAAACCAGTACATTTTGGATAGGATTGAGGGTATATGGAATCACCTGCTGCCAGCAGGATTATAAACAGCTGAATTTTGTATTGTTTATAGCCCACTACTCAAGCAAGTTGAAATGCTAGTGAGAGCATTCCAATAATCAGTACAAGAAAGCCACAAAAGGATGGATCAGATACTGTCTCCAAAGGAAGGAGAAGGGCAGTACAATGAGTGATTTTTAACTGGCTTTTTTCAGGAAACTGGGTGACATATTGTTCTGTCATATACTAGTTCCATTCACAGCTGAAACCATTGTGCCTGAGCAAGAGAATTTGCTATGATAGAAACCAGCAGCTGTTTGCAATACATATAATATACAAATTGTGTAAAATAAGATTTGCAGTGCATATTCTATAGGAAACAAACAAAAAGGTGACATGATTTGCAACAAAATCAGCTGACTGATTAGGTCTAAATCATGCACTGGCACAAGTTGTGCAAGTAGAAAGTCCCCATGATTGTGCCTGACAGCTGAAATTGTCCCATAGTGGAACATTAACCAAAAAAAAGTACATTTGAAGTAACATGTAATCTTCCTGATCCAAATCTTTATAGTGATTTGCCATTCTAACATAGTGCCCAGTAATCTGCTGGATGTATTTAGAAATGTTAGCCATTTCACATTTAATTAACCACATGTCCCAATTTGGCACACAGAGTCATTAAAAAGGTCATCGATTTAAACTGAATGTGATAAAACTTGGAATCATTTAATAATTTGCAAACAACATTTAATTACTTTAGTGTTCCAGTACAAATGCAAATAGGGTTTATAATACTGGGAAAACTTGTAAGTGTTTCATTGGCTATAATTTTAGGCCACGTTGTCTGTTAAGACACTAAGAGCCTAACCAAAGTAGTCAGCAATATTAAGTGATCTATTAAGAGGTACTGTTTCTCAGCACATTGAGAATTACCAGTTTGCTAACTCATCAGTACAGCATTTTAGTCATGAAACAAATGGAGAGTCACAGATTGTTTTTGTGTGGAAAAGAGTCCTTTAAAAAAGTTTAAATCTTTACTATTTTCCATCTAGCAGACTGTAGGAGTCATAGACTCATAGACTTTAAGGTCAGAAGGGACCATTATGATAAGCTCATCTGACCTCCTGCACAGTGCAGGCCACAGAATCTCACCCATCCACTCCTGTAACAAACCTCTAAGCTATGTCTGAGTTACTGAAGTCCTCATATTGTGGTTTGAAGACCTCAAGCTGCAGAGAATCCTCCAGCAAGTGACCCGTGCCCCATGCTGCAGTCCATCTCTAATGTGTCACTTCTGGTGGTTAGTCATATCCTGTTAACTAATAAATGCATATCCAAGACATCAGGTTAGTAGAGTTCAGCTCACGACTTCAAAAAAAAAAAAAGTTGAAAAATAAATCTTCATTTAAAAAATACCCAAATATTCCAAAAGAGTATTTTAAACTACTTTCTCTTTCTAAAAATGATTATTTTTATTTATGAAATCAACAGATAAATATTAATAAACAAACAAATAGTATTTTAAAAACATTAACTGCTTATTTAAACTAAATTGTGTGAATTCAAAACTCATCAGTCAGTTGTTTGCCGATCAAACTCTTGCCAGGAAACATTTGCTGTTCTGAAAAAGAAAAATCCCTCATGATCACAGCACTGATATTTCCTCACTCCTAAAACACTACTGTTCTGATATGGTAGCATTTTATCCCCACTTTACACTGGTGACCCCCATATAGCACAGGGCACCAAAGAATCAGGCTCAATGTATTATAAAGCTTTGCTCTCTGTATTTGTAATCCTGCTAGCCTGGACACCTGCACTCAGGGGAGTCTCCCTGACTTCCATAGGACTCCATAGATGCAGGGGTCTTCACTAGCACAGTCTGATAGAGGATAAGGGCCCTGGGTGAAATTCACCTGCATGCAAGACTGTATTCAGCACTTAGCGTGACCAGATGTCCCAATTTTATAAGGACAGTCCTGATTTTGGGGTCTTTTTCTTATATAGACTCCTTTTACCCCCCACCCCCATCCCAATTTTTCACACTTGCTGTCTGGTCACCCTATCAGCTCTTTAGTCTAAACACTGGGTTAACATAGCATCGAAGGTATTGAATGGGTTCTCCGCTCTTGGGTGCATTTTCCCACAAAAGTCTTATGAATAAATTTTGCCTTCATCCCAAATGAAGAGAAAAATCAATGAGTTATGGGAACGGAAGCTACCTGAGGATCACAGCAGATTCATGTGATCACACCTATTAAAATAGAGGGCACTTTGTTGTTCTGTAATTAAACAAAATCAGGCAATTGCCAGTAATGAACTACTCTCTAAACTGATGGTTTGCACAAAATCTAGGAGAACGCTTATACAGTATGTAGGACCAAGGTCAATGTTCTGATCATTTCCAAGAGGTCTTGGGAATGTCAGAACATGATCAAATTTAGCACAAAAGCAGTTTAATACAGAAAACAAATAATCATTTGTTTTGAAAACAGTCAGCATCATGGACATAGCTATTGCCTTAAGAAACCCCACTTCTTTGTTTTTCTCACTATTTTCCATCTTTTTCTTCTTTATTTCCCTTTGTCTTTCTACAGCTATTCCTCACTCTCTTGAGACTGTTTTTTCTTACATCTGGACACTTTAAACCAGTGGTTAAAGTGGGCTGAAACATGAAGAAATGGGGCCTGCTCCCCCAAGCCAGAGAAAGGAGAAGGGAGCACTGTTCCTCCCACCCTTTGTTTACCCTAATCCTACTTTGAACTTAATACATTGGATCAAATTCTCACTTACATCAGCAAGGCCCCCCTAAAATCAACAGGGTTGCACAAGGCCCAAAAAAGATAATAATGAAGATTCAAATGAAACACTACCCCTATTTTTCTCTGCTTCTCTTATATTCTTTTGCACACTCTCTCGGTTTCTTTAGTGGAGTAGCCCAATCCACAAAAAGCCTAAGGCGCTGGGCCTGAGAAGAGATTATCCTAAGTATATAAACACTAATCCTTAAGGAAATATCACTTAGAGATCCAAAAGGCAAACTATGTGCAGGAATGCTTCCCTTTGTTTCCCTATCCAGTATTCTATAGAAACAGAAACCTGGGCCCCTTCTTGTCTCAGAGAAGAATTCCCCTACAAAGGGAAACATCTCCAGAACTCTGGGTTTCCTTTGAAAAAAACAGCATTGCTTGTATATTGCTGGCAGCAGCCTTCCTGGAGTCAGGTGAGTGAGTTTGGTGTCATAACTTGGCACAGCACCACATCATGGCAGGAATGCAGTACTGCGCCATTCCACAGCCATAAATAGATACAGGAACTCCTCACTTAAGGTTGTAGTTATGTTCCTGAAAAACGCAACTTTAAGCGAAACAATGTTAAGCGAATCCAATTTCCCCATAAGAATTAATGTAAATGAGGGGGTTAAGTTCCAGGGAAATTTTTTTCACCAGACAAAAGACTATATATATAAACACACACACACATACGCACACACACACACAGAGAGAGTATAAGTTTTAAACAATTTAATACTGGTACACAGTGATGATGATTGTGAAGCTTGGTTGAGGTGGAGGAGTCAGAGGGTGGGATATTTCTCAGGGAATGCCTTACTGCTAAATGAACTAGCAATTGACTGAGCCCTCAAGGGTTAACTGTCACAACACTCTACAAGGCAGCAGGATAGGAGGGAGGGCAGACAGAGACACACACACACCCCCTGTGTGTGAGAGAAAAAATGTGCATTTCCCCTTTAAGTAGCTGACCCCAGGCTTAAGTACACTGCATTGTTAATTAAATCAGCTTGCTGAGACCACAACTACTGCCTAGAACAGGGGTCTCAAACTCAAATGACCATGAGGGCCACATGAGGACTGTACATTGGCCCGAGGGCTGCATTACTGACATCCCCTCCACCCTTGGCCCCTCCCCCACTCCTCCCCTTCCACAAATCCCCGCCTCTGCCTACCTCTTCCCACCCCTTCCCTGCCCCCATTCCAACCCCTTCCCCGAAATCCCCACCCCAACTCCACCCCCTCCCTGCTCCCAGGGGGTGCAGGAAGGGTGTGGGGTGTGGCAGGGGCTCAGGGCAGGGAGTTGGAGTGTGGGGTGCAGGAGGGGTGATGGGTGCAGCAGGGGGTTAGGGTGCAGCAGGGGGCTCAGGGCAGGGGGTTGGGGTGCTGGAGGAGTTCAGGGTCTGGCAAGGGCTTAGGGCAGGAAGTTGGGCTGCAAGAAGGGTGCGGGGTGCAGCAGGGGGCTCAGGGCAGGGGGTCGGCATGCATCATGGGGCTCAGCAGGGGGTCAGGGTGCGGGGTGCAGCAGGGGGCTCAAGGCAGGGAGTTGGGGTGCAGCAGGGGGTCAGGGTGCAGGATGCAGTAGGGGCTCGAGATTGGGGTGCAGGAGGGGTGCATGGTGCGGCAGGGGTCTCAGGGCAGGAGGTCAGGGTGCAGGAGGGGTGCAAGGTGAAGAAGGGGTGTGGCAGGGGGCTCAGGGCAGGGCATTTGATTGCAGGACGGGTTCGGGGGGCAGACTCTGGCCCAGCAAGCACCGGGGGCAGGGCGGGCTCCCTGCCTGCCTGGGAATGGGGACCGCAGCCAATGGGAGCTGCTGGGGGTGCTTCCTGAAGCAAGAGCAACACAGAGATCCCTCTGCCCCCTTCCCCATATTACAGTTGCTTCCTGGAGTAGTGCAGGGGCAGGGCAGGCAGGCAGGCAGGGAGCCTGTCCTGCCCCCGGTGTGCATCAGGTGAAGCCACTCTAGGTAAACGCTGGGAGGGCAGGGGGGCAGTGAGGAGTTCGTAAGCTGCAAAAAATAACCGTCCGGGCCACATGTTTGAGACCCCTGGCCTAGAAGCTCCCTCTGTCATGTGTGTCCCCTGCTCTACGGAAGACGCTAGCCTCGATAATTCGGCGGCGTGCGTCCATGTACTGTGCTTAGTGTGGCTGTGTGCACTCAACTTTATACAATCTGTTTCCAAAAACCAGTTTCTGTAAAACTCAGAATAATCCCATAGCGTAGACATACCCTAAGGTCACTTATGCCACTCTGACTACATACAGCGGCCTTAAAGGGGTAGAAAGCCTCCTGAGAATACCCTACTCCACAGAGTAGAACTGATGTAAGGGGAAGACTTGAATGCTAGCCCTGCTTCCAGCTCCCAGCATAGGAGTTGTTCCCTACTTCCCAAGATCTGTAGGGTATGTCTACATGGCAATAGAAGGTCCATGGCATGGCTGGCACAGATCAGCCAGCTCGGCCTCTCAGGCTATAAAACTGCAGTGTAGATGTTCAGACTTGGGCTGGAGCCCAGGCTATGAGACCCTGTGAGTGGGGAGGGCCTCAGAGAACCAAATGTCTACGCTGGTATATTTAGTCCTGCAGCCTGAGCCCCCCAAGCCCAAGTCAGCTGATCTGGGCTGAGACTCAGTGCCGCAGGTTTTTTATCATACTGTTGACATCGATGCCCATGGCTCACTATGGGTAGCAAAGATAAACGAGAGCAGCCCTGAAACTACTTTAGCTTACATGGGTGTGCCAGGCAGACCCTCGGCTGCTCTAGAATATGGGGAACGTAAAAGGTAGCTTAAAGCCACCCCCACCCCCACACTCTATTCCTGTGCTCATTGCAGGAATGATGCACCAGAATCCAGGACTCATCTCTCCTGCTTTTTAATTCTGGGCCTTATGCATAGGACCATATTAACATATTTAGCAAATACATCTTGGAGGTTTCTTTGCAGGAATTGGGCTGACTGGTCATTCAGAGTGGCAAAGTGGAGTCAATGGCTATCATCCTATGAGGGGGAGGGAAAAAGCTTGCATTTCCCCTCAGCAGGTGATATGTTTGTTTGATCTCAATCACTTCACACACAATAAACCAACACAGAGAAAGAATGATTCATAGAAACGAAGCCACATTAGAAAGTGGTTAGCTGGTGGATGGTGAAGCTGAACAATTAAGAATTAGGAGTGACTTATCTAAATGTATAATAAATGTGTATATCACCTTTCGAAAGAAGGCAGGAGCACTAGCTATTCCCCACTACATAACTTTTACTTCCCCTCCCCTGAACTCAAGGGAAGAGCTATACAAAAGGGCTGCTGCAAAGGGGCATACTTGTGTAAAGGCAGGGCTCCAGACCCAGGTACTGAGTGAACCCTAAACTGGAGAACCCTTTCATGTTTGTCTTTCCTTAATGGAACTAGTTGTTATGTGCTTCTGCTGTTCAGACTGATTACTGCTGAGCCATCCCACCAGCTTACATGCCTTTTGTCATAAACAGATAGCTAAGCGTTAATGTTTCTTTTACCTGCAAAGGGAACCAAACACCTGACCAGAGGACCAACCAGAAAACCGGATTTTTAAAAGAAAGGGAGGGAACCTCAGAAGGGGTTTGGTTTGAGTCTGTGTCTGTTTGGTTTCTTTCGGCTATGGGAGAACAACTTTTCTTTCTATCTCCAATCTTCTTTCTACCCTACTACTACCAAGTTGTGAGTACAAAGGTAGCAAAGCAATAGGCTGTTATATGCTTTGTTTTGTATTTACATGTGTGTGCTGTGCTGGACTGGTTTAAATTGGCTATTTTTTGAATCAGACTGTTTATTTCTATTTTCTTATAAGCAATTGCCCTGTATGAGTTTTTATGCAGAGTTATAGTCTATGTATTTTCTTTCTTTTTATATAAAGTTTTCTTTTAAAACTTGCTTGAGGTTTTTTCTCTGGTTAAGGCTAGGAACGAAGGGAGGGGGAGAATCTCTTTGTGTTAGCTTGACCAGGTTTGGATGCATAGCCTCAGGGGGGAAGTTAAATTGCCCACTCTGGTTTGTATTCAAGGAGAATAGTACGGCATCGCTCAGGCTAACCCAGGGAAGGGGGGAAGCTGGGGGATGAGATAGAGTAGACCCAGGGGCTCTGGATCTTGGGGGGGTCCCCCAGGGATAGTTTGGGGCGACTTGGGGCGATCAGGAGCCCTGAATCCTGATTGGTGGCATCGAGATAAGATCCAAGCTGGTAGTAAGCTTGGAGGTTTCATGGTAGCTTCTCAGGTTATGATCGCTAAGGTTCAGAATCCGAGTAGGACCCTATTACACCTTTCATCTCAAAAGCACTTTAAAACCCCATTGCACACAAAAAGACTACTGAGTCATTCCATTGACTTGCACACCTTTCATCTCAAAGCACTTTAAAGGTTAAGGTTGCAAAATCAAGCACTCAGAAGTTACAGAATGCCAGAATTAAGATTGCCTATGCAACTTTGATTTGATCCCCTTGTGCACATGTATTATGCTGCAGTCTTTAATTACAAAAGCATGTATTATTTTTTTCCACAGGACTCCTGCCTCATTCACTGCACAGGATGGATGGTCCTCACTGACCAGGCGGCAATTAAATATTTTATTTTATCCTCATGTGGCCCCATTTCTTATTTATTGCACACTATTCATTCCTCATGGGCTTTTATATGGCGCTCCTCACTATAGTCTCTAAGTGCTTCATAAACATTAATTATTTTCACAACACCCATGGGAGGTGAAGCGGTATTATCATCCCTATTTTATAGATGAGATGCAGAGAAACTAAGCTCAAAACTGTCCATTAATTTTGAGTGCTCAATCTGAGAAGCCCAGGGCCTGATTTTTCAGAATACTTAGCATTTTTATAGCACTCTGTTTGTTCAGAGCACAGCTCTTTTCCACTTAATTTGCAACTGAGTTCTCGGCACTTCGACAAATCAGATCCAGGGTCTCAGACTGGGAACCAAGAAAATGAAGTACACCCAATTAGTGATGACTTGTGAAAAGTTTGGTTTAAGTGACCTTTTCCGACCATCACACACTTTTGGCAGGGGCAGGAATAGAATCCAGTTCTCCGGGGCAGAATTCAACTGCCTGAATAACGAGACTTTCTCTTCTTATAATTGCCTGTCTTATTCACTACAAACCTTCCAGCTTCTGCACGAAAGAAAGTAGGGGGTTTACAGACAACAGCCTCCTTCACTGATTCACACAACCCTGGTTCATCCCCGGAACAAGATCCAACCTCTGCACTGAACGAGACAGAAGTCCTGTGTAAAAGTAGAATGTGATCACATAAATTAAAGACCATATCACCAGACTTACCCAGCCAGTCCCAAGACCCTATTGTAAATCTATGGGAACAATCTTTTTAATCTGTTGCACAAACTTCCACTCTTCATTGTCAAGGAAGATTTCATACTGGCCATTCAGAATCCCCAAATTATTAACCCATTTCTGCAGTCTTTACTCAGCCAATATTCCCATTAAAGATTTTCATGTAAGAAAGCCTACAAATGAAATCTGAACTTTGAGACCCAAAGAATTCAACACAAAGCATTTTTTAACATGAAAAATTAAGGTATTTTAAGGAAGCCATGATAGACCTTCAGCTATATGGCATGTCTGGCACTATTCTATGCATAATATTACATTAACTTACTTAATTGTTTTTAATTCATCTCTCTGCTATGTGCTCCAACAGTGTGTTTCTGTTTGTTTCTTACTCCAAGATAAGCACCACAGATGTGCTTACACTTTGCCTAAAATTGCAGCTGGTTTGTAATTACAGTCTGAGACCTAAATTATCAGAGCCTGCGGCCCACTGAAAAGATATAATTACTGAAAGGATTTTGTCTGTACATTTTGTCTGCACACTCAACCATCAATTAAATCATTACCATCTAATTCTGTTCCCAGGCTGTGGAATATTCTGAGAGTTGCTAATTCCTGAAGCTACTAAAGCTTGTTTTCAGATGGTTTTTAAGTGAAAAATTACCAAATTGATTGAGTGAATTAAGGTAAGTGCATTTCTCCTATAGAAATCAGGGCTGAAGAGCCCTTTATCTCTTTCCTCTGTGAAATGGCAGCACAGTGTCAGTGAGAGTTACCCAGCCCTTGCTAGATGAGTGAAGTGGAATTATGCCTACTTACCTCTTATGGGCACATGGGGGGCAGATTAGTTAGGGCTAAATCCTGCCCCCTGGCCAATGCCCCATTAAGCAGGCATTGCCCATAGTTCTCATGCACACCCCCAGACTGCAGAAACTCTACCTGGTTCCTGCACTCTAGCACTACAGGGAATTTTGTCTCTGGCTCCTGCATTCCACTTCTAAAGTTTTTGCCACTTAGGCTTTGTCTACATTAGAACTTTTGTCCGCAAAACTTTTGTCGTCAGGGGTGTGAAAAAACTTCAGTTAGGAAGGAGTCTCACATCCACAATGGAATTTCTGGTCAAAACAGGGCAGGGAGAAAGAAAACCACCCCAGATTAGCCAATAGCCCAGTGGTTAGGGCACTCACATGGGATGTAGGTAATGTAGCTCAACTCCTTCCTCTGCCCAATTCAGAGCAGGGTCTTGAACTTGAGAATACAAGTTTACATGGAAAAAAATGGTGAAATGGTTCAGGTTCATTTTGATGCAGAACAAAAACAAATTCTGAAATACCAATTTTTTTCACAAAATATAATTGCTGGTTTGGGGCCAGCCCTGCTCAGCACAGGAACCAGGAAGCTAGAAGGCTGGAGAAATATGATAAGATAATGTCACTGGACCTCTTGCTATTCTGGGTCTGGCCCAGCCAGGGCCCCAATGTACATCAGAGGATCCTCAGAGATGCTCCCTACCTCTTGGCATGACCTCTACTCCTGTTATGTGTCAACTCAGCAACCCCTTATGCCAAGGTTGTTCTGTGAGGGAAAGAGGAAGACTGGCTTCTGTAAAGGCCCTTTATGCTGCTGGATCAGCTTTAGGGCAATGGAGACTTCTGCTCTCTGTGTCATGTTGTGGACAGAACCACTGCTCCAGGGTGCATGGAAGCACATGCCCTCTTCAGTGCTGGGACCCTTTGGAGGCCTTACATGGCCTCAGCACTCTGAAGTGCTATGTGTGATTGTGGCAATATCCTTCTTACCGTTTTAAGTGTGCAGGTCAGAAAGCATTCTTTTCCCTGACAGGAGCCGCGTTCATGGCAACCCCTTAAAAACACTTCATCGTCTTCCTCTCAGCTGAGAAACTGTCACTCGGGGGGAAAGTATTTAGAAAGGAAAACATGTCCCCTTATTTTCCTTAAAAGGCATGTGCCTGCTTTGCATTGGTGAGGAGCTACCTTTGGCACTTTCTAGTCTCACCATACGCGAAGTACACAAATTTTCTGGTGCCCTAGCAGCTGCATGCTACTCTAGCCTCTGCTCCACCGCTTCGCCATGGCCCCTGCCCTGCCCCCACTCCACCTCTTCCCCAAAGCCCCCGCCCCTGCTCCGCCCCAGCCCCACCATCTTCCTGCCCCAGTCTCTCCCCTACTCCTCTGAGGACTGCAGCAGGGCCGGGCCTGCACTCACCAGCGGCAGGAAGTGCAGTGACCCGGCCCCAGCCATGACACTGGTGATTGCTATGGGGCAGTTTCCCCCTGCCCCCGAAGCCAGACCCCTCCCACCCACCCTGCCCCGCAGAGTCCTGGGGCCCCACACCCACCCCGTGAGGAGGCTGCATAGGGCCCCAGAATAGCTAGGGACCGCCCTGATTCTCACTCTTCCACAATCCTGACAAACATTTACAACTATTAGTACATTTAATAATAAAAAAATTCTGGAATAAAGATCATACATCAGATATTTAGCACTTTCAGGTACTTTGTCTAGACTACTTTGGGGACGTGAGGTTGTGTTGGTATCCTCTACGTACATAAGAACCTAAGAACGGCCATACTGGCTCAGACCAAAGGTCCATCTAGCCCAGTATCCTGTCTTCCGACAGTGGCCAGTGCCAGGTGCCCCAGAGGGAACGAACAGAACAGGTAATCATCAAGTGATCTATGCCCCGTTGCTCATTCACAGCTTCTGGCAAACAGAGGCTAGGGACATTATCCCTGCCCATTGTGAAAGTAGAATTAATTATATTGTAAAAATAAGAGTGGATTAAAGAAATGTTGTCTGCACCTTTAAGTATAATTGTTGGAATGTTGCAATCCAGGTGTCAGGAACACAGACATTAGCATAGAACAATTGCACCGTTTAAGGGCAATTGGAAAAGTATTAGCCTTAGATCGATACCAATCAGTAAGGACGTGGAATATGCATGCTGTGTCGCAGGTGGTTTTTCCTGTCTGTTGCTTTCTTTGTCCCTTTGTCTAAACTCCTGCCCTTTTATCTGTATAAATAAGATAGTTTGTGTCTTGTATGGTGCTCACATATTCTGAATGTTTTTGGCGGAGCACTGCGCTAATAAACAGAGTGGTCTGACAAATTGTGAGTCCTGAATCTAACTTTGACACCATCCTGGCTAATAGCCATTGATGGACCTATTCTCCATAAACTTATCTAGTTCTTTTTTGAACCCTGTTATGTATTCCCTCTAAGAACATGATTACTTTGAAGAACCTGCTTTTATTAACTCAGTTTTAAACTATTTAATATTTTGATGGGGGAAGGGTAATTTGTTTTTAAAAATTTCAAAGGATGAGGTTATAGGAAGTTACTTGGCCAGATTCCGCTTTACTGCTCTCCTCAGATGTTCTCCAGCTAGCAGCACAGAAACACATGGAATGTATTTGTCAGCTGCAGACAGAAATATTGCCATGTGGTGCATAGAAATGCAATCCAGGATTTACTTGTGACAGATGACAAGTGTCGGTTAATTAAAGCCTTCTCACTGTTTATACATCCTGGCCCAAACTAGAAGTATTGGAAACTTCTTCATTCACTGCACTTTCCAGATTTATTAACTGAGAAGTTGAAAAGTATTCCAGACCGTAGCCTGATTATTATTATTTATTGTTTACATTATGGCAGCACCCTGATACACCACCTAGCATCCCATTGTGCTAGGCACTGTTCAAAACATAAGAACGGCCATACTGGGTCAGACCAAAGGTCCATCTTGCCCAGTATTCTGTCTTTCGACAGTGGCCAGTATCAGGTGCCCCAGAAGGAATGAACAGAACAGGTAATGATCAAGGGATCCAACCCTTGTTGCTCATTCCCAGCTTTTGGCAAACAGAGGTTAGGGACACCGTACGAAGACCTGATTCTTTTTCCCAGATCTTATAATCTAACTGAAGACAAGCTACAACAAACATCTGGAAAGGGGACAGGAAAGGGAAGATGAGGGTGACCAATGCTAGAGAGATATGGCTCTATAGCTGGGGTCTCAAACTCCTGGCCTGCAGGCCATCTGTGGCCCGCGAGCCTCCCCAACGTGGCCTGTGGGACTCCAGCAGTTTTGGGGTCAGGTCTCTCCCTTGGCCCCACCCCCAGGTGCTCCCCCCTCAGGGCCTCTGGCAGTGCAGCAGAGCTGGGCGGTGTCTGCCTGATCGCTCCAGTGGCTGCCAGCCCCTCCCTGCAGCCCAGGGGCAGGGCAGGGCAGGGCTGTGCCTCTGCGTGTTGCCCCCACCCCAAGCGCCCCGGTGTCCAATGGGACTCCTCAGGGGCAGTGCCTGGGGGGTAGAAGCGTGCGAAGGTCCCCCAGCCTCACCCACCTTGGAGCCCCAAGTAAGCACCGCACCCCCGACCTCCCACCCCAGAGCCTGCACCCTCTCCCTATATACCCCCTCCTGCCCCAAACTCCCTCCTGAAGCCTGGCCCCCGTCCCCACCTGCTCCCCCCCCAAATTCCCTCTCAGAACCTGCACCACCTCCCCACACATCCCCAGCCCCCAAACTCCCTCCCAGAGCCTGCACCCCATCCCCACACTGCCCCAGCCCCCAAATTCCCTCACACAGCCTGCATCCCTCCCCACACTCCCCCAGCCCCCCAAATCCTTCCCAGAGCCTGCACCCCTATCCCATACCCCAGACCTTCTCCCCCACCCAAACTCCATCCCAGAGTCTTAGGCAGATGAGAGTTTTTTGGGGGTGGGTTCTGGACAGCATGAGTGACATTGGCCCGCTGGGAGGATTTGAGGACTGGCACTGGCCCTAGGGTAAATTGAGTTTGAGACCCCTGTTCTTAGGGTATCAATATGCACAATGGAAATGTTTGAATTATTAATTCTATTTCCCCTGGAGTTGCCTAGAATGCAGATCTTGATCTTCTTCCAAGGGTCAAGAATCCCTCTACCTCTGTCCTACAACCTGCTTCAACAGTAGCCAGTAGCACTCCTTGACCAAGACAGACTGAGTCTTTTGGCCTGGTTCATGGCAGGCCATTCCGCCAAGGCTGGGTATTTCAGTCAAGTTATCCCAGACCATGCTCCACTCTCACAAAAAGTGTACCTTCGTGCCTTGTATTCGGTACGGGAGGTACAGAGCAAGGCGAGTTCAGATAGTCATGACAAGATCCCATCAACCTTAGATTCCCCGCAAGTTTTCACAAGAGGCCTAATCTCTAGCGTTATGAAGAGTCCAAACTTCAGCACTCAGCACAAAGTAGGTTGATGAATGGGAAGAGGTGAGATACTCTTCTCTAGTGTTATCCAAACTGTGCTGTACCTCAGAATCTCCTGAGGATGACCCTGCACTGATGAGAATAAAAAATAAATATTTTTAGTCTATCAATCCTGAAGCAGCTCAACGTATTCCCAAACCACGTCCACATAGCTCCACTGAAAGGGAGCTACCTATGGGGTGGAGTGCATTCGTCCCATTGTACAACAGCAGGCAGAGACACTAAGTTAAAGGAATGCCCCACTTTCAAAAAGTGCCATCAGTGCAGACACAGCTGGGCTTCGCTATATACCCTTTACCCTGATGATGAGATATGAAACTAGTAATCATAAACTTCGCTTACCCAATATCAGTGATAATCCTGGAGAGCAAATGTGAGGGATCTCTCATTTTATTTTTTGATTTATACAAAGATGCCTAACATAAAACCTTTTGGGTGTGTGGAGAATAGTCATGGACAATATAACAGTAAAGAATACTGACCAAATTCACTTATGCTCAACTTTCCCTCACCCACAAAATAAAATGAAATACAATCATTTACACTCATGTCACCATGTACTTCCTTCAGGAAAAGTCTTACACCTTGCCCTGCAGATTAACAGCTTTGGGCTTTGTTGAATTTATGTAGGAGTGAATTTTAGAGTCCTTTCAAATGAAGGAATATTCTCTGATTTATGCACAAATGAGTCTTTGGTCCCTGGAATTTCCTACTATGCTGCCCATCCTGCCTTTTCTGTAAAATGACTTCCCTTCTAGAAATAGAAGTAAAAGCCACATCCTTTGTGCTACAGTGAAATGAAATTTCCTGGAAAGTACTTGCAAAAAATATAGTTTAGGTCCATTTCTCTGCTCTGAAGGGATAGTGTGGCTTTAGTCACTTCTTTATGAGTAATCTCCCCCTTCCTATGCCCCCTCCTCAATCCCTTCAGCTGTGTTTATTGGAGAGATATTAACAGAAAGCTAAATTACATCAGATACTGCACATCTGTATTTTCCACTTAAAGAGGTGCTCCTCTTTCAGATATACACAGTAATTTATTTTACATCTATCCCATCAACCACACACCACCTGCTGTAGCACACATTCCCAATGGAACAGTCATTGCTTTCCTTGTCTCCTCTCTTAGCACTAATGTTCACCTAATGCCTGTCTGTCACTCTATCATCACACCACAAACAGAATGACAACTGTATAGGAATAAGATGGGCTCTGCATGTCTCGCATGAACCTGGAGCCCACAAGTCTTCAAACACACTCCATTCTGAGGGCATCCGCAGCTGGAAATAGGGCAAGTGGGAGAGTCATTTCATGGGACACTGTGAGAGTTGCTACCTGTCACTATAGGGAGGAGCTAGGTATAAGCTGCAAAGTTCAGATCTACATTTTACCAGAGTTCTCTGCTGTTCAAATCCAGGGTTTTGGTTCAGCCTCAGCTTTAATTTCCTAGTACATACCGGTGCCTATATCACAAGTTTAAACTTATAGCTATTAGTAAAGTTTGCACTTTGATCAGCATGATCCAGGGAAGAGAGCAGCAGAAATGCAGTCAGGAGACCTGGGTTCTATTCCACTTATTCATTGTGTGGTCTTGGCCAAGCTACATCACACATCTGTGCCTCAGTTTCCCCATCAGTAAAATTGGGATTGTAGTGCTTACCCATCTGTGTGAGGTCCTTTGAGAGCTGCTGCTGAAAAGTGATATAGAATAATTAAACATTACTATTCTATAATTAGTCAAACAAAGATTTCATGGCCCTATCAATTCACTCAAATGAGGAGATGAATTATGTTACCAGACTTAGATTTTTTGTGACCTCACTAAATGGCCTTCAGTACAGCTGTAGCTAAACAGCAGGTAAAGTGAAAAGCACAGGGGGAAATCAACTGTAAACCTTTATAAATATATTTGTTGAGTTTTATCGGCTGATTTCCTGCAGTATCATCTTAATCTAAATCTGGTTTGTCAGCAGTATAACAGGACTAAACTGTTTATGAACCTTTAAAGTGCCTGTAAACTTTAAAAACTACACCTTGAATAGATGATAATTTAAGTTTAAATTTAATAGTCTGTGCTAAATTAGCCTCTAGGATTTGAGCAAGACATACCAGTGCATGCTCAATTAACTATGACCTCAGTAATCAATGTGAAAATATATTGTTAAGTTAGTTGCAAAAATACACTCTAGTTACAATGAAATTCTGGAATATACCATGGCTTTTAGCAGGTATAGAACTTTTATACATTTGAGATCTTTTAGCATTGCATGGTATGTCCAGTTGCTATGTTTGCAGCTTAATGCGTTCATTTAGCCATCAGTGATAAATATAACAAATTATGTTCATGAAGAGTGTTACACAGAATTATCAGTTTTGATGCTGTATGAAGATAACTACCTTGGAATGATATGTCAGGATAACAGTCACTTCACACCTGGATGCTAATTGAGACAAGACAATCTAGTCCTGCATGAAATTGAATTTGAAAAACAGTAGATGTGTAGATGTGTTTGGTTTTTTTAAGAAATGGGAATTTGGGATTTAACACAATGATCATATTGCTGCAGCTTTGACCTGAGCAGCTAGCTAAAATTCGGGCCCTGACACGGTTATTTCAATTTAGATGAGAAAACAGTAAAATGAGTCAGGTATATTTTTGGTGCAATCTTGCTCATTCACAAAGAGTTAGGCAAATTATTTTCACTGAATTCAGTGGAAGAGGTGGATCTAGAGCTCTTGCTCTTAGTTCCATACTTCATTCAGAAGACCTTTTTGCCTCTCAAAGGACTTCACCCTGTGAAGTGCTGAGCACCATTTGTAAGGTGCTGAGTGCCGTTAGCTCCCCCATGATTTCTGAGGAATGTTTTTCATTTCAGTCACCAGAAGTATACTTAATCCAGTCCAATATGTAGCCTGTGCTTTTCAATCTGCAGTTGCCCTTTCCTACACACAGTGTACAATCTCTGTCAGAACAGTGAGTGTGAAGGATTCAGTCCATGGTTTTCCATACAGCATAACAGCCAAAAGCATTAGTCCAGTCCCTCAGTGATTCATTAAAATGTTTTACAGTCAAGTTGGAGTGCACATTTCATGTATACAACGTTTGCATGGTGCTTCCCTCAAAATAAAAAAAAAGTGCTCTTAAAACAACACACTACAACTCCTTGAAAGAAAAATCTAATATATCTTAAGCATTTGACAAAGATTTTGTGGCATAATCCTGCATCCTTTGAGGCTATGGGGAGTTTTGCCATTGACTTCAAAGGGAACTGGCTCTTGGTTTGATATTTGCTTCAGTTTTTTATGCGAAAAAGTGACCTAACATTTTAGCACTTCTCTGGATAGATTTTTATGTGACACAGAAAATGCAGAACAAAAAAGGAAGTTGTGAAATTTAGAAAAGGCTCTAGTGCTTCCTTTTCATTTCAGATTTTACAAAAAATAAAACTTCATTTCAACATGAATTTGGCATTATTAGCTTGGTAGCATCCTGTCTATCCTCTCAGAATGGGTAAAATACAATTACAGGTGCATGAATATGAGTGGAATGACTGCATGGTGGTAATGAGAAAAATTTAATCGCTTCTGTCAGATTTCTGGTGAACCAGCCAGAGGCAACTCCTGCCATCACACATTTTTAACCAGTCAACATTTATGTTCCCCATTACTGTCTCAGCCTATCACAGTAAGTAATGACAGTGCTGAACAACTGACAAATTAGTAATGTTCCCAAGGGCTTATCACTTAAGGGCTAGCAAATTTGACTTATCAATCAATTTGATGATAAATCTGTTATAATTATTGAACAATCGTTCTGCAATTATTCCACTTGCATTTTCAATACAGAGTTAAATTATAATATACAAAAAATATAACAGAAATCTTGACTGGCTTAGAAGAGAATCGCATATAAATTTTGCTCAAAGGAAATAAATCCTGATAATGTAATTTAGGACTTAATCCAAAACCCACTTCAGTGACAGCTGGATTGGACCTATATTGCCCACAGACAGGACAAAAATTCGGTTTCACTGATACTGCTTTCAGCGCTAACTAGTCTTTTTTGCATTAACCCTCTTAACCTTTCTGGCCCTAGTGACCTGAGGCCTGACTGTGTACAACTGGAGTGAATAAGAGCCTTGACATTAACTTCAAGGAGTGCAGGATCAACCCCTGATTGAAGGAGATACTTCAGGAACTCCTCTTGCTCTGCCAGGATGAGGGTTCGGGAGGAGGGAGATATGGCACTGCTAATCTTTAGGTAGGGGACTGTAGTAGCGCATTTTTCCTTTGCTTCCCTTACCTCCTCAGTTCATGCCCTCTGCCTAAAGGTTAATATTGGAGTTGAGAGGCAGAGTAAACTAGGCCTTTGCAAAATTAGGTCTTGCGAAAGGACTGTAGTACAAATGCTCCTGTTCAATCAATGTATGGAAGAATGGAAAGCAATCAGAAAACACTGTGGAATTCTTATTTCAAGAGCCGCTGTTTTGTGCTCCCCTCAGGACAGGGAAGTCAGGCAGGAGGGTCAGTGCCCTCAGATTCCAAGAGCCCATGTCAAATCCTGGTTCTAAGCCAGCAAATTTCTGGGCATCACGTGCTGTTCCCTCCACATTGCTTATGGTCCTCCGCCACAGTTCCTTTGCCCATCTTTGTGACTTACTGTAGAGGGAAGCTCAACAAATTCCCCATGCCCTACTATCAAAATGATCCAGTAGTCAGTTCAGTGACATGGTTTTACACTGCTTCCTGAACCTCACAAAACTCAGGGTACCACTAGAGAGAGCATCTCCTTAGAAATTGTGGCCTCAATCCAAAGCCCACTGAGGTCAATGGGAGTCTTTCCAGTGACTTCTAACGACTTTGCATTGAGCCCATTGGAAACTTTTAGAGTGCTTTCGTGCCTGTCCTCAGCAGTTCTAGCTGAGGAACCACCAGCAAGAATGATGCAGCAGATAATTGCTACAACAGGACATGGGTCCCAGATCACTGAAGGATTTATGAATGAGAATCAGCACCATGAACTTCACACACACACTCACACGAGTGCAGGGACAGCACAGAAGCCCAGCTCCACAAAGGTATTAGGCTCCTGACTTCCTGAAGTCAATAGCCTAAATAGCTTTGTGGATCTGGGCCAGAGTGCTGTTGGTATGTGCTTAAAATTACTAGATCCACCTCCCTACCCCACTGAATACAAAGCACTTCAAAAAAAAAGATGAGATTTTCAAAATTGATTAGTGATTTTGGATGGCTTCCATTTTTGGGTGCCTAACTTGAGACCCATTGAAGATGCTTGATTTTCAATAAATGCTGAGCACCCACACTCTGAGAATTAGGCCTTTTTAAGGTGTTCCAGATTGGGTACCCAAAAATTTAGGCACTCAAAATTCAAGCCACTTTTTAAAATATTGGCCCAGTAAAGTATTACACACTGGGTGGGCCAAATTCTCTTTCAGAAGTCCACCCAGTGCACAAAATGTTTGTGGATGTCTTCATGGGATATGGGCAGCATCATGTACTTGATATTTTGCCCTGTTTTTCAAGTGATCCAGAGGAACAGATCTATGATGTTACTCAGACCACCCCACATGGGGATAAGATGGCTCAGAAGAGGCCAGTTAAACTTATATGCTGCACTTGGGGTACAGTCAGGGTTGAGTGATAAGCACTAACTGAAGATGAAACCCAGCGGGGCAGGTTGGGCTTGTACAAAGCCATGATGTTGCGAGCAGAAGGATACTATAGGGAGAGAGTCTGTAGTTGCTCTCTAGGCACAGAGAAGTGAGTAGGAGGAAACCCAGGATGGCGCAAAAGCCCTGGGTTCCTGTCATAAGTAGATAGGTAAGGGTTAATTTTCTTTTACCTGTAAAGGGTGAACAAAGGGGGAACCAAACACCTGACCAGAGGACCAATCAGAGACCTGGATTTTTTTTAAAGTCTGGG